>NC_059219.1:24094903-24106288 GCF_020615455.1 Coregonus clupeaformis | reverse complement strand
CCAGGACAGGACTGAGTCAGGCTTAAATAACAGCCAGTGGTGGAAAAAGTACCCAATTGTTATACTTGAGTAAAAGTAAAGATACCTTAATAGAAAATGACTCAAGTAAAAGTGAAAGTCACCCAGTAAAATACTACTTGAGTAAAAGTCAAAGTATTTGGGTATAAATATACTTAAGTATCAAAAGTAAATGTAATTGCTAAAATATACTTAAGTATATTTAAGTCACTCTGGATAAGAGCGTCTGCTAAATGATGTAAATGTAAATGTAAATGTATCAAAAGTAAAAGTCTAAATCATTTCAAATTCCTTATATTAAGCAAACAGACGGTACCATTTTCTTGTATTTTTTTAACATTTACGGATAACCAGGGGCACGCTCCAACACTGACATAATTTACAAACGAAGCATGTGTGTTTAGTGAGTCCGCCAGATTAGAGGCAGTAGGGATGACCAGGGATGCTCTCTTGATAAGTGCATGAATGACCATCTTCCTGTCCTGCTAAGCATTCAAAATGTAACGACTACTTTTGGGTGTCAGGGAAAATGTATGGACTAAAAAGTACATTATTTTCTTTAGGAATGTAGTGAAGTAAAAGTAAAAGTAATACAAAATATAAATAGTAAAGTACAGATACCCTAAAAAAGTAGTACTTTAAAGTATTTTTACTTAAGTACTTTACACCACTGATAACAGCTATAGATTCAAGTGACCTGGCAAGTGACCTGACCAAGTGACCTGACCAAGAGACCTGACCATTATAGGCCCTACACTAGGTGCTATCTAGAACCTAAAAGTGTTCTTTGGCTGGCCCCATAGGGGTACCACACAGGGTTCTACATGGAACACAAAAGGGTTCTACCTGGAACCAAAAATGGTTCTACCTGGAACCAAAAAGGGCTCTCCTATGGGGACAGCCGAAAAACCCTTTTGGAAAACTTTTATCTAAGAGTGTAATAGTAGGATATAGTCCCAGAGTGTTTCCTGGTCAGGACATATGATCAAAAACAGTCCTCATAAACTACTATAAGAACATGAACTATCACTGGACAAACTATACTTTATGTTTCAAACATGAATTATCTATCACTATCACTGGGAAAACTATACTTTGCCAGTGTTCAAAAGCTTCTCCATGTTTCATGAAGAAACAAGTTTCATGCATGACATGTGCCATGCTGACAAATACTGTACCTCTGAAAAATTTAGGCCTCTACGGTATGTGTGACAGCTTCATCAAATCACCATATCTGCCTGACATGACAGGATTTACTGCTACAGATGCAGGATCTTAATTTGATCACCCTGTTGTTGCAGGAAATGTCCTGCTAAGCAGGAAATACACAAATGTATTGTATTCAAGGTTTACAAAGGATTCTAAAGTTTGTAATTTCCACTTTCAAATTTCAGACTTGATTTATCCTTACAAAAAACTTACCCACCCCTACAAAAATGTCCATTAATTATAATCCACACAATTTACATTTCCTGTTGCTGCAGGATTATTTTCCTGCTGTGAGAAACTGGTCAAATTCAGATCCTACATATGTAAGTATTCAGAAAGAACATGTCATGCAACACATAGTATAACTATCAATGTTACCATGCCAACGACAGATACAAACATAAATAGAATTTCCAAGGGTTATATTTCACCCCACACCCTAGGGTTCTCAGCCAATCATATCCCTGATTGTTGGGTGTCTTGGCCAATGGAGAGAGGAAAGTGATGGTAGGAGAGTGAGGACAGGAGAGAGAAGGGGGAGGTAAGAGGTAGAGAAAAAGAGGGAGAAAAGGACAGAGAAAGAGAGAGAGAGAGAGAGAGAGAGAGAGAGAGAGAGAGAGAGAGAGAGAGAGAGAGAGAGAGAGAGAGAGAGAGAGAGAGCGAGAGAGGAGAGAGAGAGAGAGAGAGAGAGAGAGAGAGAGAGCGAGAGAGAGAGAGAGAGAGAGAGAGAAGGAGAGAGAGAGAGAGAGAGAGAGAGAGAGAGAGAGAGAGAGAGAGAGAGAAGGAGATGGTTTGCCAAGATCGGTGTGGAAGAACTTGACTGGCCTGCACAGAGCCCTGACCTCAACCCCATTGTGGAGCGCCTTTATAACCTAGATATATCAGTGCTGAATGACCTCTTTTATAACCTAGATATATCAGTGCTGAATGACCTATTTTATAACCTAGATATATCAGTGCTGAATGACCTCTTTTATAACCTAGATATATCAGTCCTGAATGAGCGCCTTTCTAACCTAGATACGTCAGTCCTGAATGCCACCTGAGGATTGTGGTTGACACAGAGTGGAAAGGGTGACAGAGGCTTACAGGCAGCAACACCATGCACACACAGTATGTGTCCCAAATGGCACCCTATTCCCTATGTAGTGCACTACTTTAGACCCATACTGTATGAGCCCTGGTCAAAAGTAGTGCACTACATAGGGAATATGGTGCCAGTACATACATACATGTGCTCACACACACACACAGTAAGAACATATCTTGGAACACTTTACAGATAATGTACGCATTTGGCAAATGTACAGACAAACGTGTGTACACACACACACACACACACACACACACACACACACACACACACCAACACATCATGGGGAAATGAAGTGAAATGACATACCAGTGCAGAGAGTGTGTGGGAGATATTAAAATGCAGCTTCCGTTCTATATTCCGTATTTGTAACCTACACACACACACACACACACACACACACACACACACACACACACACACACACACACACACACACACACACTGTACACAGACTGATATACATATGAAGAGGCTACATGAATGTTCCCGGACTCCTTAGCAACATGCAGGCATTCATTCACACCTCCTCAACAGTTGACAACCCAAGACATATCACATCCCAGCGCTGTTGAACACACATACACACACACACACACACACACACACACACACACACACACACACACACATACAAATACGTCTACTAGCCTTATCTGTCGATGGTGCAACAGCCTGCTTTCGATTTGTATGGCTGATGTTCTTTCAGTGTTTGTATTGAGACCAGAGCAGATTAGAGTAGATTACTTTCAATGATGTTTTACAAGGTTGGATCAAAGAGGTTGGTCCAGCTGGAATGGTCTCATATGACATGGCCTCACTGTCACACTGTACACACATGTACCCAAAGCACACGCGTGCACACACACAGAGAGACACACACAGACACACACACACACACACACACACACACACACACACAGACACACAGAGAGACACAGACAGGAAAGGGTAAAGGCCGTGTCCACAGTGTGAGCAGCAGGATGACAGAGAGATATCTTCTCCTGCACTTCAAAAAATGTTAGGCAGAGGTGTCTGTAACAAGACCTCTCTGTGCCTCTCTGCTTCACACACACAAGCACACAAAAACCTGTGTCAAGACTTTGTCAGTGCATTAGGTTCAAAACTTCACCTTAGAATTGACTCGCTGACCCCTAAGTCCTCCCACTCAAATAGCGTTTTTTTACAAGAAAGACCAGTTCTGTTAGAAAGCCTCCAGTATTACGTAAAAGAGTGAACTACAACAGAGCAATAGCTGAAATACCGTACGGTGGGTACATCCCATGTAACACAGAGTCACCAGTATTAGGTAAGAGAACATTGGGACTACAGAACTGCAAACACCACAAAACGCTGAAATACCTTGTTATCTATCTTTAATGATGGTTTACTGCAACAGAGGACATAGAATGACAACAAGGAGTTTTCTAAAGTAAAACATCCCCTCACTGCATAGTTATGTGGTGACAGATGACACTTAGGTTAAAACCTGCAAAAGTCTATAACTGTACCAAATGGAGACTGGGTGTGGAGACTGACTTCATCCCAGAGGCCTTAGTGCAGCTGTCTTAACTCTGTTGACCCCTCACACACACACACACACACACACACACACACACACACACACACACACACACGTCACAAACACACACATGCTCGCTCACACACACACACACACACACACACACACACACACACACACACACTCACACACACACACACACACACACACACACACACAGTCACAAACACACACATGCTCGCTCACACACACACACATACACACACACACACACATACAGCACACACAGTCACACAGTCACACACACATGCACACGCACACACCACACACACACCGCACACACACACACACACACACACACACCCTTCATGGCTCCACATGTTGGGGCCCAGTGGCTGAACAGAAACAGAGGAAGATGTGTTAGATTTACAACACTATGATTTAATCCCTAATAGCACCACACAAAGGTCTGGATAACAGGGATGAAACAGTACCAATAGAGATGACTAAAGATCAGGGTGGAACACTTCATGGTCTTGGTGTTACAGTTTTTTTACAATCACTTTGGCACTAATTTCAGAACCTTGACGACATTTTTCAAAACTCTAGACACAAAACTCACAACCAATGATCAAAATGCACATTTTTCAAAACTCTAACACTTTTTTTCAATTGCTTGGATACAATACACATAAAACTAAGATCATTTGTTCATTTAACAAAAATCACCTGTTCAATAGGACACAACTTAACATCAAAGTACTACTATTTCAAAAGGCAATTCACACATTACATTTCAGATGAGTGTCTATTCATTTCATTACAATTATCCAACTATCAATTGATACAACTGCTCAAAATGATAAGTAACTGTTGCATTACTCTTAATGCATAGTTGTATGGAAACAGACAAACAATATTCCATGTTTAGATCATGAAAGTTTCAAGATAACGAGATTCATTGTCACCAATTAGCGTGGAGCATGAACCAATTAGACTACATTATCTATGGATGTAATATTTCATCATCATTCTTTATCAGACACCGTTTCTATGGTCCCATGTACCACCTTTTCAGACTATTTACAGTATTGACAGTACTGCACTGTATGGATGCAGGCCCTTGTAATTGCTTGTCCAATTCTGCCAACTCGTTACTGATGATTGAGTTCACATTGTGGAACGAGTATATAAAGAATTGATTGGGATCCACTTGCAACAACATAGCGATACGTACTGTAACATGGAGCCGGCAGGTGATCCAGGTCACAATAGAGGTCAAGCAGTGGTGGGAGGAAGACGAGGAAGACGTGTTGGTCAAAGGAATGGCAGGGGACAAGCACCCCTTCTGAGAGGTGGTCGTGGGCCTCGTTTGAGAGGTGTGGGGGAACGTGGTAGAGGACAAGGCCACGGACCAAGACAGCGGCAGCAACAGCAAGAGTGTCCAAGAAATCCGAGCAATAGTTGTAGACCATGTCATCTGGCATGACAATGACTGAGGCGGCTACAATGATACAACCAAACCTCAGAAGGTCAACCGTAGCCTCAATAATCAGAACTTTCCGCACCGGTAAGTCGTCAGCATGCACTAAACATTATGCTACTCTCAATTGTCAAATGACTGCACACCAATGTGTATCACAGAGTAGGTGATGTGACCAAGTGTCTTCTTACTGTAATGTTTAAAACAACTATATCGTGTGCCTTTTGAAAGAAATGCAGACAGAGTGAAGCAAATGAGGACTGAGTATGTTCAGGTACAGTGAGGGAAAAAAGTATTTGATCCCCTGCTGATTTTGTACGTTTGCCCACTGACAAAGAAATGATCAGTCTATAATTTTAATGGTAGGTTTATTTGAACAGTGAGAGACAGAATAACAACAAAAAAATCCAGATAAACACATGTCCAAAATGTTATAAATTAATTTGCATTTTAATGAGGGAAATAAGTATTTGACCCCCTCTCAATCAGAAAGATTTCTGGCACCCAGGTGTCTTTTATACAGGTAACGAGCTGAGATTAGGAGCACACTCTTAAAGGGAGTGCTCCTAATCTCAGTTTGTTACCTGTATAAAAGACACCTGTCCACAGAAGCAATCAATCAATCAGATTCCAAACTCTCCACCATGGCCAAGACCAAAGAGCTCTCCAAGGATGTCAGCGACCAGATTGTAGACCTACACAAGGCTGGAATGGGCTACAAGACCATCGCCAAGCAGCATGGTGAGAAGGTGACAACAATCTCACCTCGTGGAGTTGCAATGATCATGAGAATGGTGAGGAATCAGCCCAGAACTACACTGGAGGATCTTGTCAATGATCTCAAGGCAGCTGGGACCATAGTCACCAAGAAAACAATTGGTAACACACTACGCCGTGAAGGACTGAAATCCTGCAGCGCCCGCAAGGTCCCCCTGCTCAAGAAAGCACATATACATGCCTGTCTGAAGTTTGCCAATGAACATCTGAATGATTCAGAGGAGAACTGGGTGAAAGTGTTGTGGTCAGATGAGACCAAAACCGAGGTCTTTGGCATCAACTCAACTCGCCGTGTTTGGAGGAGGAGGAATGCTGCCTATGACCCCAAGAACACCATCCCCACCGTCAAACATGGAGGTGGAAACATTATGCTTTGGGGGTGTTTTTCTGCTAAGGGGACAGGACAACTTCACCGCATCAAAGGGACGATGGACGGGGCCATGTACCGTCAAATCATGGGTGAGAACCTCCTTCCCTCAGCCAGGGCATTGAAAATGGGTCGTGGATGGGTATTCCAGCATGACAATGACCCAAAACACACGGCCAAGGCAACAAAGGAGTGGCTCAAGAAGAAGCACATTAAGGTCCTGGAGTGGCCTAGCCAGTCTCCAGACCTTAATCTCATAGAAAATATGTGGAGGGAGCTGAAGGTTCGAGCTGCCAAACGTCAGCCTCGAAACCTTAATGACTTGGAGAAGATCTGCAAAGAGGAGTGGGACAAAGGGTTTTGCCACCAAGTACTAAGTCATGTTTTGCAGAGGGGTCAAATACTTATTTCCCTCATTGAAATGCAAATCAATTTATAAAATTTTTGACATGGGTTTTTCTGGATTTTTTTGTTGTTATTCTGTCTCTCACTGTTCAAATAAACCTACCATTAAAATTATAGACTGATCATGTCTTTGTCAGTGGGCAAACGTACAAAATCAGCAGGGGATCAAATACCTTTTTGCCTCACTGTATGTTCAGTTTCAAGATGGCTGTTGTAATAAAATTCCCTAATAATTCTACATTGTACAGTAATCAGTAAATCTCTTTCCAAAATGTATTTTTAGAGGGTGATGGAGCTGGATGCTGATGACAACCATCACAAATTCATATATTTGGATGAGGCAGGCTTTAACCTGGCCAAGACAAGGAGGAGAGGTCGGAATTTCATTGGCCAGCGGGCAACCATCCAAGTACCTGGACAACGTGGGGCCAACATTACCATGTGTGCGGCTATATCAGAAGATGGTGTGGTGGGACGCAGACCTCGTATTGGATCATATAATGCAGCTCTCCTTGTAACCTTCCTTGATGAGCTCGATCAGGTCTGTAGAGCTGATGGCGTGACCCATGTCATTGTGTGGGATAATGTCAGGTTCCACCATGCTCATATGGTGCAAGCATGGTTTTAGGCCCATGCACAATTTACCACCCTGTATTTACCCCCATACTCTCCTTTCCTTAACCCGATTGAGGAATTTTTCTCCACATGGAGATGGAAGGTTAATGATAGGCCCTCATGAACAAGTTACTCTTCTCCAGGCCATGGATGACGCATGCAATGACATCACGGCAGACCAGTGTCAGGCCTGGATTCGCCATGCCCGAAGGTTTTTTCCAAGATGTTTGGCAAATGAAAACATCCATTGTGATGTAGATGAGAACCTGTGGCCAAATCCACAAGACAGAGTTGATGAAAATGTAGAAGTACAGTAATCACTCCTATGTTTTGCTTTTTACAGTACAAGCAAGCAAGTTGAGGAACACTGCATTTGATGTTTTACAGTACTGTATTGTTTTTCATCAATATATTTCAGATTTTGTTCAATGATTCCACTGTGTCTGTATTATTCTCTCTACTACTGCAGTACTTTTACAGGGATGTATTTACATGTAGTACCATAATGAAACATGTATCACCTATTTTGTACTACAATATTTAATGATTGTACGAACAATGACACAGTGAAACTATCGGTTGCTTGTGTGTGGGTGATCTAAATTAAAGTTTCATTGGTATTTCACAATACATTTGTTTTTTGAACTAATGATTGTGCAAGTGCAAGATTTCTTTAAAGATATGAATGCACAATGCAATGTTTTGAACATTGGACAGCCTGTGTTACAAGTGATGACCGTTTTGAGTTTTGTGTCTAGCGTTTTGAAAAATTACGTCAAGGTTCTGAAATGAGTGCCAAAGTGATTGTAAAAAACTGTAGGTTAAATAGCTTTGTAGCTTTATATAGGAGGATGGAGGTAATGATAATCTAGGGAGACTCATGTCTCTCTATCTGGCCTGAGCCTCCTGTCTCTCTATCTGGCCTGAGCCTCCTGTCTCTCTATCTGGCCTGAGCCTCCTGTCTCTCTATCTGGCCTGAGCCTCCTGTCTCTATATCTGGCCTGAGCCTCCTGTCTCTATATCTGGCCTGAGCCTCATCGCTCTATCTGGCCAGAGTCTCCTGTCTCTCTATCTGGCCTGAGCCTCCGGTCTCTCTATCTGGCCTGAGCCTCCTGTCTCTCTATCTGGCCTGAGCCTCCTGTCTCTCTATCTGGCCTGAGCCTCATTGCTCTATCTGGCCAGAGTCTCCTGTCTCTCTATCTGGCCTGAGCCTCCTGTCTCTCTATCTGGCCTGAGCCTCCTGTCTCTCTATCTGGCCTGAGCCTCATCGCTCTATCTGGCCAGAGTCTCCTGTCTCTCTATCTGGCCTTAGCCTCCTGTCTCTCTATCTGGCCAGAGTCTCCTGTCTCTCTATCTGGCCAGAGTCTCCTGTCTCTCTATCTGGCCAGAGTCTCCTGTCTCTCTATCTGGCCTGAGCCTCCTGTCTCTCTATCTGGCCTGAGCCTCCTGTCTCTCTATCTGGCCAGAGTCTCCTGTCTCTCTATCTGGCCTGAGCCTCCTGTCTCTCTATCTGGCCTGAGCCTCCTGTCTCTCTATCTGGCCTGAGCCTCCTGTCTCTCTATCTGGCCTGAGCCTCCTGTCTCTCTATCTGGCCTGAGCCTCCTGTCTCTCTATCTGGCCTGAGCCTCCTGTCTCTCTATCTGGCCAGAGTCTCCTGTCTCTCTATCTGGCCTGAGCCTCCTGTCTCTCTATCTGGCCTGAGCCTCCTGTCTCTCTATCTGGCCTGAGCCTCCTGTCTCTCTATCTGGCCTGAGCCTCCTGTCTCTCTATCTGGCCTGTGCCTCCTGTCTCTCTATCTGGCCTGAGCCTCCTGTCTCTCTATCTGGCCAAAGTAAGTGAAATAGATGATAAACAAAAGTGAAATAAATAATAAATATTAACAGTAAACATTACACTCAGAAGTTCCAAAAGAATATAGACATTTCAAATGTCATATTATGTATATATACAGTGTTGTAACAATGTGCAAATAGTTAAAGTACAAATGGGAAAATAAATAAACATAAATATGGGCTCTTTTCTGGATTTTGATAATTAGCGGGTATCGGCATAATTCTGCTCTGCATGCATTATTTGGTGTTTTACGTTGTACACTGAGGATATTTTTTGCAGAATTCTGCATGCAGAGTCTCAATTTGGTATTTGTTCCATTTTGTGAATTCTTGGTTGGCGACCGGACCCCAGACCTCACAACCATAAAGGGCAATGGATTCTATAACTGGTTCAAGTATTTTTAGCCAGATCCTAATTGGTATGTCGAATTGTATGTTCCTTTTAATGGCATAGAAGGCCCTTCTTGCCTTGTCTCTCAGATCGTTCACAGCTTTGTGGAAGATACCTGTGGCGCTGATGTTTAGGCCGAGGTATGTATAGTTTTTTGTGTGCTCTAGGTCAACAGTGTCTAGATGGAATTTTGTATTTGTGGTCCTGGCAACTGGACCATTTTTGGAACACCATTATTTTTGTCTTACTGAGATTTATTGTCAGGGCCCATGTCTGGCAGAATCCGTGCAGAAGATCTAGGTGCTGCTGTAGGCCAGATCACAGAAGCACCAGATCATCAGCAAACAGTGTGTGTGTGTCTGTCTGTGTGTGAGAGAGAGAGAGAGAGAGAGAGAGAGAGAGAGAGAGAGAGAGAGAGAGAGAGAGAGAGAGAGAGAGAGAGAGAGAGAGAGAGAGAGAGGAGGGTGACCCCTGAGAGAGCTGGAGATGGCTATGAGAGAGAGAAGGGAAGAGAGAGTTTCCCAGGGCCAGGGAGAGAGAATACTGGACAGGGAAGAGGAGGGAGTTCGCCAGGGACCAGGGAGGAGGGAGTTTACTGGCCAGGGACCAGGGAGGAGGGAATTTACTGGACAGGGACCAGGGAGGAGGGAGTTTACTGGACAGGGACCAGGGAGGAGGGAGTTTACTGGACAGGGACCAGGGAGGAGGGAGTTTACTGGACAGGGACCAGGGAGTTTACTGCCAGGAGGAGCTGAGTTCTGGACAGGGACCAGGGAGGAGGGAGTTTACTGGACAGGAAAGGACTGATGAGACTGACTGCATGTTATCAATAACATCTGAGACAATCTGACCTTAAAGGGATAGTTCACCTTACTGTATATTAGCATGTCTAAATCATCCACTTCTAGACGATTTGAACATGATGCCTGAAAAATGCTAATTCGGAAAGTATTCAGACCCCTTGACTTTTTCCACATTTTGTTACGTTACAGCCTTATTCTAAAATTGATTAAATTGCTTTTTTTTCATCAATCTACACACAATACCCCATAATGACAAAGCAAAAACAGGTTTTTAGAATTTCATGGCAAAAAAATACAATAAAAAAGGGACATATGACATTTACATAAGGATTCAGACCCTTTACTCAGTACTTTGTTGAAGCACCTTTGGCAGCGATTACAGCCTCGAGTCTTCTTGGGTATGACGCCACAAGCTTGGCACACCTGTATTTGGGGAGTTTCTCCCATTCTTCTCTGCAGATCCTCTCAAGCTCTGCCAGGTTGGATGGGGAGCGTCGCTGCACAGAAATGTTCAGGTCTCTCCAGAGATGTTAGATCGGGTTCAAGTCCGGGTTCTGGCTGGGCCACTCAAGGACATTCAGAGACTTGTCCCGAAGCCACTCATGCGTTGTCTTGGCATTTGACCATCAGGTATTCCAAGACAGGTGAACAATAGGTTGAGACTTCCACTGCACTAGAGTCTGCATACCCCTCCCCCTCTGGATTTCCCTGAATCCAATGTCCTGTCCGTTTGGTGAATGGAGAATCCATCGAGTTGGATAGCCATGGGGGAATCTTGTCCGAAAAGCAGATAATATTGCAGTTACGAGAGTCCCGTTGATATCAAATCCGCGATCGGAGGTCATCCATCTTATTATCAAGTGACTTGGC
>NC_059219.1:24064903-24092403 GCF_020615455.1 Coregonus clupeaformis | reverse complement strand
GATGACCCGGCTGTGGTGGTAGGTGGCCTGGCATGGCCCATGGACACACACACACAAACACACACATCACACACACAAACACACACACACACACTTTTATTAGTTGTACTGTGGCCTGTTTCATGTTGGCCTGTGTGGGGTCAGAGCCATCATGGCGTCGGAACACAACGATGTCACTTCCTGTCCAGCAGGACACTGGCCAATAGGATCTGTGTGTGTTCAGCTAAATGAAATATATAAACACACATTGTTCAGCTAAATGATATATAGACACACATTGTACAGCTAAATGAAATATATACACACATTGTTCAGCTAAATGATATATAGACACACATTGTTCAGCTAAATGATATATAGACACACATTGTTCAGCTAAATGAAATATATACACACATTGTTCAGCTAAATGAAATATAAACACACACAGTCATTTGAGGGCACAATGACAAAAAACACACATGCCCAAAGATTGAAGTACATGATTATGTACTTGCAGGCAAAAACATCTGTGTACAGTATACACCCTTTGCTAATGGCTCTCCAAATAACTGTTTTAATGGTTCTCCTGCTGTCCCCTCCCCTCTCTGTGTATCTTCCTGCAGTCAGACATTCAGGCGACACCAGGCCAGGGTCCAGCCTCCAGCCTACTATCTCACTCTGACCCGTATGGAAACAATAACACTGGAATGGGTAAGGTTGGGGGTGGAAGAGGGCTGTTCAGGACATCAGAGAGGTGCTGGAGGCTGAGGGGGCAGAGGGATGATGGGAGCACAGAGAGGGAGGGTGCTACTAAGCAGAGGGAGGATGGGAGCACAGGGAGGGAGGGTGCTACTAAGCAGAGGGAGGATGGGAGCACAGGGAGGGTGCTACTAAGCAGAGGGAGGATGGGGGCACAGGGAGGGAGGGTGCTACTAAGCAGAGGGAGGATGGGCAGCACAGGGAGGGAGGGTGCTACTAAGCAGAGGGAGGATGGGGGCACAGGGAGGGAGGGTGCTACTAAGCAGAGGGAGGATGGGAGCACAGGGAGGGAGGGTGCTACTAAGCAGAGGGAGGATGGGAGCACAGGGAGGGAGGGTGCTACTAAGCAGAGGGAGGATGGGGGCACAGGGAGGGAGGGTGCTACTAAGCAGAGGGAGGATGGGGGGCACAGGGAGGGAGGGTGCTACTAAGCAGAGGGAGGATGGGGGCACAGGGAGGGAGGGTGCTACTAAGCAGAGGGAGGATGGGAGCACAGAGAGGGAGGGTGCTACTAAGCAGAGGGAGGATGGGAGCACAGGGAGGGAGGGTGCTACTAAGCAGAGGGAGGATGGGAGCACAGGGAGGGAGGGTGCTACTAAGCAGAGGGAGGATGGGGGCACAGGGAGGGAGGGTGCTACTAAGCAGAGGGAGGATGGGGGCACAGGGAGGGAGGGTGCTACTAAGCAGAGGGAGGATGGGGGCACAGGGAGGGAGGGTGTTACTAAGCAGAGGGAGGATGGGGGCACAGGGAGGGAGGGTGCAACTAAGCAAAGTCCTGAGTGGACGCCCCTGTTTGTTCTCTCTCTCTCTCTCTCTCTCTCTCTCTCTCTCTCTCTCTCTCTCTCTCTCTCTCTCTCTCTCTCTCTCTCTCTCTCTCTCTCTCTCTCTCTCTCTCTCTCCTCTCCCTCCCTCTCTCCAAAAAGAATACTAAGCATCTATCTCTCTTTCTCTCCCTCTCTCTCGCTCTCTCTTTCTCTGTCTCTATCCCTCTCTCTCAATTCAATTCAATTTAAGGGCTTCATTGGCACTTTCAGTTTCACTTAGTTAACTAGCAAATGCAGCTAGCTAGTTTAGCCTACTGAAACACCCTGCTCAAACAGAGGGATGCTATGTTCGCTAGCTGGCTATGACTTTCAAACACAACACTGGAACTCTTCCAAGTCAAGGTAAGCTTTTGGTATTACACATTTATTGCCACCAGGGCCCGCCGGTGTAACTGCTTACTGACTGTACACTAACATTACTGCATGATTGTAGCGGGTTTACTAACGCGTTAGTTCTATTAGCTATGCTGACTATGACGTTACTTTAGCTAATGTGTTGACAACGATGTAGCGGTTTGGCTTGGAAAAAACGTCCTCCCTCATCTTAAACGGCACTGACCGCCACTGGCTTGAAGACAGCTCTTCAAATACCATAACTGTTAGCCCTCGCATCTGAAATAGAGAGAGAGAGACAGAGAGAAGGGAGGGAGAGAGAGCTTGAAGACAGATATTCATATACGTAACTGTTGTACCTCCCACACTGTTTAGAGACTGTGTGCTTTAGTGATAAGTACAGTCTACTGTACACAGAATAGACTTCACTGAAATGAATGTAACAGTCCCTATCTAAGCATGGCAACACATATCCCAAATAAGCAATTTGGTGAGCTGTGACGAAATACCCAAACCAATCTTAAAGCTGGAATCCGTAAAGGGATTTCCCCAGCACCTTAGTTGTGGTTTTTGTTCTGTTGAATCGGAGATCAGCAGTTTCACCAACTACGGATTTCAGTTTAACATTTTTGGGCGTTCTCCTATGATAGTAGGTTTCACAATACATGTTTACTAAGTGTCAAATCAGTTGATGAGTAGACAAAAAACAAACTATGATTCATGTAATTATCATGTAGAAGATTGGTACAGTCTGACAACTGAATGTGATTTATATCTGGAAGAAAACTGACGTTGTCTGTCATCACATTTCCATCTGTTTGATTGGGCTCCATATCATACCAGCCATCTCTCCATCTGTTCATAACAAACACAGTAAGCACTTGAGACTCTGGCCACAGTCTTTGATTTACAGTTTTACGCAGGGTGCCAGACTGAATCACAGGTGCTGCGTTCGAAGTGGTTTTGAGTGGGATCATGGGTAAGGGGTAAGATGAAGTGGTCAGTTGTTATATTTCCCCTGTAATGGTTAAGGGTAGGGTTTGGGGAGCAAGGTCAGTTGTTATATTTCCCCTGTAATGGTTAAGGGTAGGGTTTGGGGAGCAAGGTCAGTTGTTATATTTCCCCTGTAATGGTTAAGGGTAGGGTTTGGGGAGCGTAAGCTTACTAAACCTGATCCTAGGACTGGGCCAAAGGGCAATTTCAACCCAGAGTTGTAGGTTAGGGTTAAGGTTGGGCGTGGTGGGTATAGAGTGGGTGTGTGTAGGGCGAGGCTGCGAGGCTGCGAGGCTGCGAGGCTGCGAGTCTGCGAGGCTGCGAGGCTGCGAGGCTGCGAGGCTGGAGGTGGGTGTGCTGGGACTGGATCGGGAACAGAGGAGGAAAGGGAGAGAGGAAAAGAGAAGGGGGAAACATGAGAGGAGTGTTGGGGTGAGTGAGTGAGTCAGAAGTCCTGTGGGCAGGACCGGAGGAACGGAGGAGAGGAGGACATGAGGAGAGGCGTAAAGGAGGAGAGTAGTGTTGGGGTGAGTCAGATAGGAGGAGCCGTGCCTGCAGGCCTGTGGGCAGTAATGGAGGGAAAGAGGACAGGAGGAAAGGAGGAGAGGAGGAAAGAGGAGAGGAAGTCCAAAAGGCTTCTTAACAGCTTCTACCCCCAAGCCATAAGACTCCTGAACAGCTAATCATGGCTACCCAGACTATTTGCACTGATAGGAGTAGAGGAGTGTATAGGGGGAAGGAAGGTTGATAGGAGTAGAGGAGTGTATAGGGGGAAGGAAGGTTGATAGGAGTAGAGGAGTGTATAGGGGGAAGGAAGGTTGATAGGAGTAGAGGAGTGTATAGGGGGAAGGAAGGTTGATAGGAGTAGAGGAGTGTATAGGGGGAAGGAAGGTTGATAGGAGTAGAGGAGTGTATAGGGGGAAGGAAGATTGATAGGAGTAGAGGAGTGTATAGGGGGAAGGAAGGTTGATAGGTGTAGAGGAGTGTATAGGGGGAAGGAAGGTTGATAGGAGTAGAGGAGTGTATAGGGGGAAGGAAGGTTGATAGGAGTAGAGGAGTGTATAGGGGGAAGGAAGGTTGATAGGAGTAGAGGAGTGTATAGGGGGAAGGAAGGTTGATAGGAGTAGAGGAGTGTATAGGGGGAAGGAAGGTTGATAGGAGTAGAGGAGTGTATAGGGGGAAGGAAGGTTGATAGGAGTAGAGGAGTGTATAGGGGGAAGGAAGGTTGATAGGAGTAGAGGAGTGTATAGGGGGAAGGAAGGTTGATAGGAGTAGAGGAGTGTATAGGGGGAAGGAAGGTTGATAGGAGTAGAGGAGTGTATAGGGGGAAGGAAGGTTGATAGGTGTAGAGGAGTGTATAGGGGGAAGGAAGGTTGATAGGAGTAGAGGAGTGTATAGGGGGAAGGAAGGTTGATAGGAGTAGAGGAGTGTATAGGGGGAAGGAAGGTTGATAGGAGTAGAGGAGTGTATAGGGGGAAGAAAGGTTGATAGGTGTAGAGGAGTGTATAGGGGGAAGGAAGGTTGATAGGAGTAGAGGAGTGTATAGGGGGAAGGAAGGTTGATAGGAGTAGAGGAGTGTATAGGGGGAAGGAAGGTTGATAGGTGTAGAGGAGTGTATAGGGGGAAGGAAGGTTGATAGGTGTAGAGGAGTGTATAGGGGTGAGTCAGGCGGATCGATGCCTGCAGGCCTGTGGGCAGGAATGTGTTCTACTCTGTATGTAATTGAAACAGCAATTGTCGACGAGGAGAGGATAAGAGGGAGGGGAGGAGAAATGGAGGGATGGTGAGGGGGGGTGGATGGGACTTTCCCGCTCTTGTGTGTGTTGGCTGTGTGAGCATGCACACAACGAGGGGAAGGGGAGAACATCAGACCAGTCAAGGTCATTTGAGTCTGTCAAGGTCCGTTGAGTCTGTCAAGGTCAGTTGAGTCTGTCAAGGTCAGTTGAGCCTGTCAAGGTCAGTTGAGCCTGTCAAGGTCAGTTGAGCCAGTCAAGGTCAGTTGAATCAGTCACGGTCAGTTAAGCCTGTCAAGGTCAGTTGAGCCTGTCAAGTTCAGTTGAGCCAGTCAAGGTAATTTGAGCCTGTCAAGGTCAGTTGAGTCTGTCAAGGTCTGTTGAGCCAGTCAAGGTCAGTTGAGCCTGTCAAGGTCAGTTGAGCCAGTCAAGGTCAGTTGAGCCAGTCAAGATCAGTTGAGCCAGTCAAGATCAGTTAAGCCAGTCAAGGTCAGTTGAGCCAGTCTGGGTCAGTTGAGCCATTCAAGGTCCATCCTTTCAGCACTCCACTTCTGCTCCTAAGAGGCTTCTGTTCCCACAGAGAACTGCACAAACAGTACACCAGACCATTACATGTTCACAGTGCCATGGCCTTGGCTATCCCCTGTGGTCCTACGACTTTATGGCTGGAATCTACTGTTTCCTGATCAGTGGTCGAAGAGGCTGAAAGTGAGGTGATGCATTAGTACCCTCTATAACATTCTGAAGAGACCACAACATGTCCCCTGACAGAGAGCTGACTGACAGATGAGACAGCCTTTAATGTTAATGAGTAGTAGTATTAGTAGCTAGCTCTGCTAACAAGTCTTCTCACCACACAGACAGACAGACAGACAGACAGACAGACAGACAGACAGACAGACAGACAGACAGACAGACAGACAGACACACACACACACACACACACACACACACACACACACACAAACACACACACACACACACACACACACAGACACACAGACCACGTAGGAACACAGCACTCTGGTTAATAAAACCCTCCTCCTACATCCACACACTAAGCTGGTGATGATAGAGGGGAAGGCATTGAGATGTCAAACAGACTGACTTGGCTGCATGTGTGTCCCAAATTGGGAACACCTTCCTAATATTGAGTTGCACCCCCTTTTGTCCTCAAAAGAGCCTCAATTCATCATGGCATGAACTCTACAAGGTGTTGAAAGCATTCCACCGGGATGCTGGCCCATGTTGACTCCAATGCGTCCCTAAGTTGTGTCAAGTTGGCTAGATGTCCTTTGGGTGGTGGACCATTTTTGATACACACGGGAAACTGTTGAGCATGAAAAACCCAGCAGCGTTACAGTTCTTGACTCAAACCGGTGCGCCTGGCATCTACTACCATACCCTGTTCAAAAGCACTTCAATCTTTTGTCTTTTCACCCTCTGAATGGCACATATACACAATCCATGTCTCAATTGTCTCAAGGCTTAAAAATCCTTCTTTAACCTGTCTCCTCCCCTTCATCTAGACTGATTGAAGTGGATTTAACAAGTGACATCAATAAGGGATCATAGCCTTCACCTGGATTCACCTGGTCAGTCTATGTCATGGAAAGAGCAGGTGTTCCTAATGTTTTGTATACTCAGTGTACACTGGAGTTTCTTACAGGTCCACCACCCAAAGGACATCCAGCCAACTTCATACAACTGTGGGAAGCATTGGAGTCAACATGGGCCAGCATCCCTATGGAACGGTTTTGACACCTTGCAGCCACCACCATGCTTGAAAATATGAAGAGTGGTACTCAGTGATGTGTTGTGTTGGATTTGCCCCAAACATAACGCTTTGTATTCAGGACAAAAAGTTAATTTCTTTGCCACATTTTTTGCAGTTTTACTTTAGTGCCTTATTGCAAACAGGATGTATATTTTGGAATATTTTTATTCTGTACAAGCTTCCTTCTTTTCACTCTGTCATTTAGGTTAGTATTGTGGAGTAACTACAATGTTGTTGATCCATCCTCAGTTTTCTCCTATCACAGCCATTAAACTCTGTAACTGTTTTAAAGTCACCATTGGCCTCATGGTGAAATCCCTGAGTGGTTTCCTTCCTCTCCAGCAACTGAGTTAGGAAGGACGCCTGTATCTTTGTAGTGTCTTGGTGTATTAATACACCATCCAAAGTGTAATTAATAACTTCACCATGCTCAAAGGGATATTCAATGTCTGCTTTAAAAAAAAAAAAAAATCCATCTACCAATAGGTGCCCTTCTTTGCGAGACATTGGAAAACCTCCCTGGTCTTTGTGGTGGAATCTGTGTTTGAAATCCACTGTTTACAGATAATTGTATGTGGGGGGTACAGAGATGAAGTAGTCATTCAAAAATCATGTTAAACACAATTAGACCATGCATCTTATTATGTGAAATCTTTACTCCTGAACTTATTTAGGCTTGTCATACAAAGGGGTTGAATACTTATTGACTCAGCGTTTCATTTTTAATTAATTAAAAATAATTGTATAATTAGGATATATGTAGAGCGTTAGAGAGAGACAGAGGAGGTTGCAGAAAGAGAGTAAGAGAAAGAACAAAGAGAGAGAGAGAGAGAGAGAGAGAGAGAGAGAGAGAGAGAGAGAGAGAGAGAGAGAGAGAGAGAGAGAGAGAGAGAGAGAGAGTTCACAAACACAAACAGACCCCACAGAACCTCAGGACAACAACAACAACAACACAATTAGACCCAACCAAATCATGAGAAAACAAAAAGAGAATTACTTGACACATTGGAAAGAATTAACAAAAAAACAGAGCAAACTAGAATGCTATTTGGCCCTAAACAGAGAGTACACAGTGGCAGAATACCTGACCACTGTGACTGACCCAAACTTAAGGAAAGCTTTGACTATGTACAGACAGTGAGCATAGCCTTGCTATTGAGAAAGGCCGCCGTAGGCAGACCTGGCTCTCAAGAGAAGACAGGCTATGTGCAGACTGCCCACAAAATGAGGTGGAAACTGAACTGCACTTCCTAACCTCCTGCCAAATGTATGACCACATTAGAGACACATATTTCCCTCAGATTACAGAGATCCACAAAGAATTCAAAAACAAACCCAATTCTGATAAACTCCCTTATCTACTGGGTGAAAAACCACAGTGTGCCATCATAGCAGCAAGATTTGTGACCTGTTGCCACAAGAAAAGGGCAACCAGCGAAGAACAAACACCATTGTAAATACAACCCATATTTATGTTTATTTATTTTCCCATTTGTACTTTAACTATTTGCACATTGTTACAACACTGTATATAGACATAATATGACATTTGAAATGTCTTTATTCTTTTGGAACTTCTGAGTGTAATGTTTACTGTTAATATTTATTGTTTATTTCACTTTTGTTTACTATCTACTTCACTTGCTTTGGCAATGTTAACACACGTTTCCCATGCCAATAAAACCCTTAAATTGAATTGAGAAAGAGAGCGATAGAGAGAGAGATGGAAAGAGAGAGAGAGAGAGAGAGCGAGATGGAAAGAGAGAGAGAGATGGAAAGAGAGAGAGAGAGAGAGAGAGAGAGAGAGAGAGAGAGAGAGAGAGAGAGAGAGAGAGAGAGAGAGAGAGAGAGAGAGAGAGAGAGAGAGAGAGAGAGAAAGAGAGCGAGAGAGAGATGGAAAGAGAGAGAGACAGAGAGAGAGACAGAGAGAGAGAGAGAGAGAGAGATGGAAAGAGAGAGAGAGAGAGACAGAGAGACAGAGAGAGAGAGAGAGAGAGAGAGAGAGAGAGAGAACATGATAGAGAAAGGGAAGACACAGACTTGTCAAATCCCCAGAGCTACATGACTGAATGTGCTGTATTTATACTGAAATATGTTTGTCAACTTTTCCATGGGACCTTTTCAGATTGATAATAAAGGCCCCCAAAAATGTAATGTTTGATACATTTGTGTCTACCTGAATGAAATGTACGATACATAGCAAACTTGTTAACAGGGACCCTGAATGGAAGAGACTCAAAGTGTTATTTGTTCTCCTTTTAGCTTTCTACGAAAGCACAAATGGCAGCAACACCCAAAGATGACCCCGCAGTTATTTTTTAACCATCATGTCCCGTGTAGCTCTGTTGGTAGAGCATGGCGCTTGCAACGCCAGGGTTGTGGGTTCGTTTCCCACGGGGGGCCAGTATGAAAATGTATGCACTCACTATAACTGTACGTCGTTCTGGATAAGAGCGTCTGCTAAATGACTAAAATGTAAATGTCAGATGGTAATTGAAGTGTGTATTGAGGCGACTAACACCTACAGTATATTCCCATCCTGTTGAAACTGTGTAACGTGGCACAAAGGTCAGCTCAGCGCTAGCATGAACACCCAGAACACTGTCTGCGTCCCAAACGGCTCCCTTTCCCCCCTATACAGTGCACTACTTTTGGTCAAAAGGGAATAGGATACCATTTGGGACACAGGCTCTGAACACAGGGGCCTGCCTCATTAACTAGGTTTCCACAGGCTCTGAACAGTCTGAACACAGGGGCCTGCCTCAGTGAAAGGCCTCATTAACTACGTTTCCACAGGCTCTGAACAGTCTGAACACAGGGGCCTGCCTCAGTGAAAGGCCTCATTAACTAGGTTTCCACAGGCTCTGAACAGTCTGAACACAGGGGCCTGCCTCAGTGAAAGGCCTCATTAACTAGGTTTCCACAGGCTCTGAACAGTCTGAACACAGGGGCCTGCCTCAGTGAAAGGCCTCATTAACTAGGTTTCCACAGGCTCTGAACAGTCTGAACACAGGGGCCTGCCTCAGTGAAAGGCCTCATTAACTACGTTTCCACAGGCTCTGAACAGTCTGAACACAGGGGCCTGCCTCAGTGAAAGGCCTCATTAACTAGGTTTCCACAGGCTCTGAACAGTCTGAACACAGGGGCCTGCCTCAGTGAAAGGCCTCATTAACTAGGTTTCCACAGGCTCTGAACAGTCTGAACACAGGGGCCTGCCTCAGTGAAAGGCCTCATTAACTAGGTTTCCACAGGCTCTGAACAGTCTGAACACAGGGGCCTGCCTCAGTGAAAGTGTAACGATCCCGGCAGTCTGAGTCGGGTCCTGTCTGTGGACTAGTTTTTCTGCTCGTGATCTCCAGTTTCCCGAGGGTTCTGGAACGCTCCGGGGAGCTCTCTTGATTTCCGCACCTGCATCCCATCAGCAATCTGCACACCTGGTCCTGATCATCACCCTTCTTAGGCTCTGGCCTAACATCCATTCCCTGCCGGATCGTTAGCCATGAACAGTAGGTTTACCAGAGTATCAGTCTTAGGGCTTCTAGCGTTAGTTTTGTTGTTTTGCACCTTGTTGGTTTGTTGTTTACTTACCTCCGTTTTGTTCCATCTGCAGTCACTCGTCCGGAACCTTCATCCAACCTCTGCCTGGTGGTCGGCGGCTGCCGAGCCATGATGGGATCAACCACTGCACCCCCAACAACTAATCAACGCCGCCCGCTCTGTTCCCTGGATTATTCAGCATCACTCTTGAATTTGTAAATAAACACTCACCTTCGTTTCAACTTACCTTGTCCTGGTCTGCTTCTGGGTTCTGGCTTTGTAACTCGTGACAGAAAGGCCTCATTAACTAGGTTTCCACAGGCTCTGAACAGTCTGAACACAGGGGCCTGCCTCAGTGAAAGGCCTCATTAACTAGGTTTCCACAGGCTCTGAACAGTCTGAACACAGGGGCCTGCCTCAGTGAAAGGCCTCATTAACTACGTTTCCATCCACAGTTTTTATGCAAGTAAAGTCATGTGTAAATTAAAATCCCGACAGCTGTGATGGAAACTGGACGTTTCGGCAAAATCGTATAAATGCCGAAAGATCATTTGTTCGTTCGACATGGTGGGATGTTTTTGTGTCGGTAAAATAAATTATGCGAGAAATGGCAGTGGAAACTCCTTTATGTGCAAATATTGATATAATAACCATCATATGGAAGGAAACCCTGGAGCCACGTGATGACATGTTGTGTGGTCCTCCCACTACGACTCGGGAAGACATGCAGTTCATTAGGCTACAGATGAAATGAGTTATGATGAACTTCACAGGGTGGTGAAAGTACCCGGTGATGAGCTTGATGCTCCTTTCCAATAAATATCAAGGATCTTATTCTGGTGACATGATGATTGATGCTTGACTGCCATTTGACAAATAAAAATGTGCATATTTTCTTTATGTGGAATGAAACCTAGCAATTGTTAAAATAGGCTTAAAAACTATTATAAAAGCAATTATACTCTCACAACTGTTCGAATAATGTGTGAATGTGTTGGCAGACATGCGTGCATAGCCACACACACATACAATTCCCTCGAAATGTCCTGGAATTTCCTTTAAATAAGTGACCTCATGCAGCAGTGCAGTGCTGCCAGAGAATGCCGTCACAGTGCAGAGCTCCTGTCTCTCTTACCATAACTAGAGCAGGGGGAATGAGCAGATCACCTGCTCAGTTGAACACGTCAACCAGCTGGCTGTAATGTATAGCTCTATCTACCCTGACTGCTAGACCGCTGGATGGGACCAGGCTTGCCCTAGGTGTGTGTGTGGCTCAGTTAAACATGTCAATCAGCTGGCTGTTATATATATATAGATACAGTATATCCATCCTGACCACTGGGAGCTGGATGGGACCAGGCTTGCCCTACTACATGCTCAGGGAACAGAGAGGATTGACTTCATCTCAGAACCAGTTATGACCAGGACTGGGACTTCTAAGAAAGGGGGAAGAATGAGGGAGGATACCCTAGAATGTAATAATATACTATCTACTAGCTAGCTACTCTGTGTCTGCGTACAAAATGGCACCCTATTCCCATATAGTATAGTGCACTACTTTTGACCAGAGCCCTACGAGCCCTGGCCAAAAGGAGTGCACTCTATAGAGAATAGGGTGTAATTTGGGACTCACCCCGTAGACAGATACCTCTCCATTCCAGGATCAACAATATAAATAAATATATCTGACTCTAATTCCCCACTGAGCCCCTGAGAACGCCAATAAACACAAGTTTGTTGCCACTGTGTTACCCTGGTAGGGTTAGAATGGAGTCAGTGGACGCCAAGAAGCAACACATCGAATAGGAATTATGTCAAGTTAAGTCAAAGTTTGTCAAAACATGTCACACAGGGTGATAAGAGAATGGGGGAGAGAAGGGGAGAGAGAGCTGCCTGCCCTCTGCTTTCAGTCCATGCCAAACAAACACACACGCATGCACGCACCCACGCATGCATGCACGCGAACACACATGAACACACACGTCATTGAGGTCATGCCAAACCCCCAAACCTCCCTTCTGGAACCCTTCCCAGAGCTTTTCTTCAAAACCCTAAATTCTTCACAATCTTCCACTATTTCATATGTATGCATACGGCTTCAGGTTGACTGCATTTATACATCTCTGCCAAGACACAGCTCAGCCATTATGTGCTAGTCTAGTGTTTATCCAAACTCCTATGTTCACTGTTTTTCAGAGAATGTACTAAACTTTCTAGTGGCTGCCATTGGCACCGATCCAAAGATAGTTATAGTAGAAGTTATGGTGCTTTAAAGAGGCATTCAGCAGTTGAAACAAAAACAAATTGTCTCACTGCCCCTGAATGGGTAAAAAGCTTAGAGATGGTCCTGGAGAAATGTAATCACTCTTAGATTTATATTTATCACTATTGATGTAATGCCATCGATGATATCAAAATGATTGTTGGATGTGGATGTAGCAACTGCAGATATCCCCTTTAAGGAGCTATACAGACTGTTAGTACAGGACAGGAGTGGCCCCAGGCCCCTTTAAAGGGAAATGTCAAACATGTTCAACTTCATATTCATCATCTCCAGCACATGTCTATATTTTGTAGTAAGATAGAGGAAGGTAAGTGTTTCCAATGACATCATCGGTGTACATCATGTGATTTTAACCAATTAGGAGGAGGCATTGCCCACTAATTGTCTACTAATTGGATGATGATGTCATTGGAAACACTTAACTTCCTCTATCTTACTACAAAATATAGACTGTGCCATTTTCACACATATTGATGTTGGGGTGAAGCTGGAGATGATGAACATGAAGTTGGAAAAATTGTGAACTTTCCCTTTAAGGAGCCAAACAGACTGAGTACAGGACTGGAGTGACCCCAGGCCCCTTTAAGGAGCTATACAGACTGAGTACAGGACGGGAGTGACCCCAGGCCCCTTTAAGGAGCTATACAGACTGAGTACAGGACGGGAGTGACCCCAGCACGCTATTAGCTTTCACAGCTACAATTTCTATAATCTATACCATGGATAAGCAATTTCACCCAATTTGGAGAAAATGCACAGAATAACATTGTATATAGTTCTACTATACTGTCTAGAGTGGCACCAACCTACTAGCCTGAGTGCCAGTCTGTTGGTGTTGTCATTATTTGGCTTGACAATGGCAGCCATGGAAACCCGCTAAAGCATTTGTGATGCCACCATGAAACAATGAACAGCAGTGGGCTGCTAGATATGTCTTCGACTATCTCTATGGAGATATTGCAGCAGTGTGCTTTGGGATTAGTCCTAGCACCGGTTAAATATTATCCGTCATATTAGCTTATCTAATCTGTTCTGTTCACTCGGCCAATACTATTACACAACACACACGCACACATTCACACACACGCACACACTCATGCTTAACCCCTGTCCTCCCTGCACACACCCATGATCTTATGACTTGGTTCCATGACTAATAAGGACTCTTATATTGTTTCAAAGACAGACCCATCATCTGATACTCATTAGCTAATATATGATCAGATCACCACAATGTGGTGTGTGTGTGTGTGTGTGTGTGTGTGTGTGTGTGTGTGTGTGTGTGTGTGTGTGTGTGCCTTCCTGGAGTGGCAGGTGGGTGGGGGTTTTACATTTTTGTGACTTTTCTATTGGTTCCATTGCAACCGGCAAGCTCAATCAAGCACAGCTAAAGTATATTAAATGATTTAAAATAGTGTTTGAACCAAGGTCTGGTACTTTTGTAATATGCCTTTGGGAAAGGGGGGAGGAATATAAGTGAAATGTTCTCCCCATGAACATTACATTTAACCTCATGCATGGTCTTATAGTTAAGAGAGCGCTCTCCTTATAAGACAGTGTAATTGTCTAAATCTTGTTTTCAGTGGACATCTGGAAGCACTCATATCCTCAGCCATTTCAACCCCCCTTAGTTTGATGCTAAATATTATTGGCCCTTCTGCACAAACACCCACACACACACACACACACACACACACACACACACACACACACACACGTATAGACAAAGGCATTCGTGCACAAACACACCCACACACACACACTGTGCTTTTGGAAAATATCAGCCCGACCTGCAGAACAGCTTCAAATCCATACAGTACTTCGTCATTTCCCCAAAAATGAAATAAAAACAAAGCGTGCCCCCTGGAGCAGCCTGAAACCATAACAACAGAGAACGACAGAACACACAACACAGCAGAAGGAAAATAAAAGACAGCAGGAATGAAGGAAGGAAAGAAAGAAGTTCAGATGGCGGACCAACAGTATGACATATACAGACGGACAGAGAGAAATAAGACAGACGGATAGAATAGTCCAACTAGACTGGTAAACTGGACCAAATGGATAGAATAGTCCAACTAGACTGGTAAACTGGACCACATGGATAGAATAGTCCAACTAGACTGGTAAACTGGACCAAATGGATAGAATAGTCCAACTAGACTGGTAAACTGGACCACATGGATAGAATAGTCCAACTAGACTGGTAAACTGGACCACATGGATAGAATAGTCCAACTAGACTGGTAAACTGGACCAAATGGATAGAATAGTCCAACTAGACTGGTAAACTGGACCACATGGTAGAATAGTCCAACTAGACTGGTAAACTGGACCAATGGTAGAATAGTCCAACTAGACTGGTAAACTGGACCAAATGGATAGAATAGTCCAACTAGACTGGTAAACTGGACCCATGGATAGAATAGTCCAACTAGACTGGTAAACTGGACCAAATGGATAGAATAGTCCAACTAGACTGGTAAACTGGACCACATGGATAGAATAGTCCAACTAGACTGGTAAACTGGACCAAATGGGTTGTTATAGAACCAGAGATTGGTTAGGTTAACTCCACAGGAGGCTGCTGAGGGGAGGACAGCCCATAATAATGTCCGGAACGAAGCGAATGGAATGGAAACCATGTGTTTGATGTATTTGATACCGTACCATCTCTCCCCTCCAGCCTTTATCACGAGCCCGTCCTCCCCAGTTAAGGTGCAGCCAACCTCCTGTGGTTTACACATATTTAGACTATGTAATATTAGTCTTACCACCAGGATCCTAGGTTGATTTCCTAGAATAGGGTGTCTGGCACCACAAGGCTAGGTTAATATAGGACAGATATAGATCATCTAGTAGGGGTGATAGTACATCAGCATAGCTTACATCTCAGACATCCATTATTGCTAATGACTAACCTTGTAGTAGAGGCAAATAGAAATCCAATATGGATGGTATTAAGAGATAGATGGGAGGGGTTGAGTGGAGCTGAAGGATGGGACTAATAACAACAACTAACAAGATAACTAATGTAAAGCATACTGTGTCCATAATAAGTATATAGGTTATAGGTAGAGAGCTTTTGTGAAAGAGCACAGTTAGAAAGATATGGCATATAGAAGCAAACTGGATGGACATCATGAAAATGATCGGAGAGGTTGAGGAAGTTCAGGAGTAAAAACAAACTAAATAGAATTATTGTAAAATTGACTGTGTCCATACAATGTATATAGTATGTATAAGCTGGAAGTAGAGGCCTAAGCGGTGTTGTTCACTAGTTTACTCCAATTAGGGAAGGGGTTGGAAAGTAATAAAGGGAAATATATTTTTTTAATGGATATGTATATATATGTATGTATATGTATTTATATGTATGTATGTATGTATGTATGTATGTATGTATGTATGTATGTGTATATGAATGTGTATGTATGTATATGTATATATATATATATATATATATATATATATATATATATATTTGCGAGACAAAAAAACATGGGGGATTGGAAGTGATGCAGACAATTACATTGATGGAAGTTACAATCTATCTGCAATATTCAAGCTGATCTACTCCCTAAAAAAAATGATATATAAAAAAAATATATATATATATATAACATTGTAGTAGAGGTATCTGTTCTGCTGTGGCAGGGTTTCCTACTCAGTGTGTTAGTAGTGGGTCACAGTGCCACTAATCTGCCAGTAGGGTTGGGTCTTCTAGAACACGCTGTCTATCAATGTGAGACTAGATTGATATAGGATTGTATAGATTACATATAACTGTGGCCAGTGTATACAATATTACACATCTCAGATTTCCAGTTTTGAGAGTGACAAACATTGTTAGAGGTATCTCAGTGTGTCAGTGCTGGGTCACAGTGGTACCACGGTGTCAGTAGGGCTGGGTCTGGATGGGGACTGGGTGTGTTTGGCCGGGTCGTCAGTTCCGAGAAACGCTGACCACCTGTCTATACTTCACAGGGACACTCAGAATGTGTCAGCTGCCTAGGAGAAGCCAGGGAGAGGCTAGGCGGTATTCCTGGAGGTGTCAGAAGTAGGGGACACATGACAGAGACAAGGGGCAGGTGTACTGGTTGTTGGCGAACATTAAGACAGAGACAAGGGGTCGGGGGACTGGTTGTGGGGGGACATTAAGACCCTAACAAAAGACGTTTGGCCAAAAGAGCTAATTAACTCAACTCAACCTGAACCTCTACCCAACCATAGAAACAGGGATAGTGGGACAGGGGTTAGGGGTCGTGGGGGGACACCAAGACAGCAAGACACCAAGTCAACCATTCAGCCTAAACATATACCGGTAGTTAGCTACACTCAACCTATACTGAACTCAACCTATACTGAACTCAACCTTTACCGAACACAACCATCCTGGAGCAACACAACCACCCAATCTCTTCTGACAGTTGGTGTCTTATCATAGGTTGTCATGGGGAGACACCAAGTCAACCAACACAATTAGTTAGCTACCCTCAACCTAAACTCAACTAAAACATACAGGAGATTTAAAATCAGGCTCAACCCCTGCAGTCTCCTGACAGGTGACTGGATCGTATGACTGGAAGCCGTATATAACATTAGATGATGTCCTCAACCTGTTCAGGAACCAACTGAAGAATTACCTCAGGATCAAAGGTCAAAGTTACCTCACAGTAATACTCTGTCAGAGTGAAGAACCCAACTTTACTGTCTGTTCAAAAGAAGTGACCACATGGTGACCTTAAAGTTAACTCATTCCTCAGTTCCAGCAAAGTAAAGCCTCCCACTGTTTAGAACCATCTCCTTGTGGATTGATGGTAAATCCCTAAAGGCCCCTCCTGGAATGTCCTGGCCAACAGAAATACACAAGATGACACAGCACATACTGTCCTTCACACTAACCTGTGATTCTCCCGGGTCATCACACAGGCTGTACTGAGCGGCGAGAAGCAGAGGAAAATAAAGATAAGACTTGACACTGTCTCTCAAAGAGACGTGACACTAGGCTGATGGTGGTGAGATGTCCTGGTCTTTCATAGAATTATAACTGAGTGGTGGTGGCGAATTATCCTGGGCCTGTAATCACAAATCATCTCAGAGTGGTTCTAGCCCAGGATGGAGCAACAAGAGGGTCCCTGGTTCTAGCCCAGGATGGAGCAACAAGAGGGTCCCTGGTTCTAGCCCAGGATGGAGCAACAAGAGGGTCCCTGGTTCTAGCCCAGGATGGAGCAACAAGAGGGTCCCTGGTTCTAGCACAGGATGGAGCAATGAGAGGGTCCCTGGTTCTAGCACAGGATGGAGCAATGAGAGGGTCCCTGGTTCTAGCCCAGGATGGAGCAACAAGAGGGTCCCTGGTTCTAGCCCAGGATGGAGCAACGAGAGGGTCCCTGGTTCTAGCCCAGGATGGAGCAACGAGAGGGTCCCTGGTTCTAGCCCAGGATGGAGCAACAAGAGGGTCCCTGGTTCTAGCCCAGGATGGAGCAACAAGAGGGTCCCTGGTTCTAGCCCAGGATGGAGCAAGGAGAGGGTCCCTGTTTCTAGCCCAGAATGGAGCAAGGAGAGGGTCCCTGGTTCTAGCCCAGAATGGAGCAAGGAGAGGGTCCCTGGTTCTAGCCCAGAATGGAGCAAGGAGAGGGTCCCTGGTTCTAGCCCAGAATGGAGCAACAAGAGGGTCCCTGGTTCTAGCCCAGGATGGAGCAACAAGAGAGTCCCTGGTTCTAGCCCAGAATGGAGCAACAAGAGGGTCCCTGGTTCTAGCCCAGAATGGAGCAATGAGATGGTCCCTGGTTCTAGCCCAGAATGGAGCAACAAGAGGGTCCCTGGTTCTAGCCCAGGATGGAGCAATGAGATGGTCCCTGGTTCTAGCCCAGAATGGAGCAATGAGATGGTCCCTGGTTCTAGCCCAGAATGGAGCAACAAGAGGGTCCCTGGTTCTAGCCCAGAATGGAGCAACAAGAGGGTCCCTGGTTCTAGCCCAGAATGGAGCAACGAGAGGGGCGGAAGCAACACTGTTAGAGTAGCTAGTTGTTCTAGGAATTATATATATCTTCAATGCGCAAGTGGATAACTTTGAAGGTGCCCATGGCCTTCCATGACAGTCTGGTGGTATAGTGGGCCTTTCTGAGGGGGTAGATATACATAACTGTATGTTTGGTGTTGATGGAGCTCTCTGTGACACAGATAATTCACCAAGGTCTTCAGTCGCTCTGTCACGTTCGTTTATAGACGGGTCAGACCAAGGCGCAGCGTGATATGCATACATGTTTATTTGGAACGAATAAACAAGCGACAAAACAACAAACTAAACGAAACGTAAAGTCCAAGGTACACAAACAACATACCTCACACGGAACAAGATCCCACAATCCACTAGTGCCAATAGGCTGCCTAAGTATGGTCCCCAATCAGAGACAACGAGCGACAGCTGCCTCTGATTGGGAACCACACTGGCCAACATAGATCTAGACATACTAGATTCTAAACATAGAAAATGCAACATAGAAAATCACAACAAGGAATATACACACCCTGACTCAACATATAAGCGTCCTCTGAGTCAGGGCGTGACAGTACCCCCCCCCCAAAGGTGCGGACTCAGACCGCACAACATAAACATAGCCGGGTAGGGGCCGGGTGGGCATTCCGCCTCGGAGGCGGATCCGGCTCAGGGCGTGACGACCTCTCACTCTCCGCCTCCCTGTTGCGCCCCTGGTCTGGTCTAGACCTCGGCGCGTTGCTTCCCCTCTCCTTCCTCCCACTATACTCCAAGCCCTGTCTGGACCCTGGTGTGGGAGACCCCGAACCTGGAGAGGGGCTGACGTCTGGGTCTGGACTGGAGCCGCTGACCGGCGCTGGACCAGGCACCGGTGGAGCGGACTACTCTGGCTCCGGAGTGGAGCAGCTGACCGGTGCCAGACCAGGCACCGGTGGAACAGGCACGGGCCGTGCCGGACTGGACACACGCACCACTGGCTTGGTGCGAGGAGCAGGAACAGGCCGGACCGGGCTGGCGACGTGCACCACTGGCTTGGTGCAGGGAGCAGGAACGGGCCGTACCGGACTGGCGATGCGCACCACTGGCCTGCTGCGGAGAGCAGGAACAGGCCGGGCCGGGCTGGCGACGCGCACCATTGGCTTGGTGCGAGGGGCAGGAACAGGCCGGGCCGGGCTGGCGACGCGCACCACTGGCTTGGTGCGAGGGGCAGGAACAGGCCGGACCGGGCTGGCGACGCGCACCACTGGCTTGTCCAAGGTACACAAACAACATACCTCACACGGAACAAGATCCCACAAGTATGGTCCCCAATCAGAGACAACGAGCGACAGCTGCCTCTGATTGGGAACCACACCGGCCAACATAGATCTAGACATACTAGATTATAAACATAGAAAATGCAACATAGAAAATCACAACAAGGAATATACACACCCTGACTCAACATATAAGCGTCCTCTGAGTCAGGGCGTGACACCCTCACCACGCTGCACCATAGACAGCTTCACCACTCCTCACCCTCCACACTGCACCATAGACAGCTACACTCCTTCTTCACCCTCCACACTGCACCATAGACAGCTACACTCCTTCTTCACCCTCCACACTGCACCATAGACAGCTACACTCCTTCTTCACCCTCCACACTGCACCATAGACAGCTTCACTCCTCCTTCACACTCCACACTGCACCATAGACAGCTACACTATTCCTCACCCTCCACACCATAGACAGCTACACTCCTCCTTCACCCTCCACACTGCACCATAGACAGCTACACTCCTCCTCACCCTCCACACTGCACCATAGACAGCTACACTCCTCTTCACCCTCCACACTGCACCGCAGACAGCTACACTCCTCTTCACCCTCCACACTGCACCATAGACAGCTACACTCCTCCTTCACCCTCCACACTGCACCATAGACAGCTACACTCCTTCTTCACCCTCCACACTGCACCATAGACAGCTTCACTCCTCCTTCACACTCCACACTGCACCATAGACAGCTACACTCCTTCTTCACCCTCCACACTGCACCATAGACAGCTACACTCCTTCTTCACCCTCCACACTGCACCATAGACAGCTACACTCCTTCTTCACCCTCCACACTGCACCATAGACAGCTACACTCCTCCTCACCCTCCACACTGCACCATAGACAGCTACACTCCTCTTCACCCTCCACACTGCACCGCAGACAGCTACACTCCTCTTCACCCTCCACACTGCACCATAGACAGCTACACTCCTCCTTCACCCTCCACACTGCACCATAGACAGCTACACTCCTTCTTCACCCTCCACACTGCACCATAGACAGCTTCACTCCTCCTTCACACTCCACACTGCACCATAGACAGCTACACTCTTCCTCACCCTCCACACCATAGACAGCTACACTCCTCCTTCACCCTCCACACTGCACCATAGACAGCTACACTCCTCCTCACCCTCCACACTGCACCATAGACAGCTACACTCCTCTTCACCCTCCACACTGCACCGCAGACAGCTACACTCCTCTTCACCCTCCACACTGCACCATAGACAGCTACACTCCTCCTTCACCCTCCACACTGCACCATAGACAGCTACACTCCTCCTTCACCCTCCACACTGCACCATAGACAGCTACACTCCTCCTTCACCCTCCACACTGCACCATAGACAGCTACACTCCTCCTTCATCCTCCACACTGCACCATAGACAGCTTCACTCCTCCTCAGCCTCCACACTGCACCGCAGACAGCTACACTCCTCTTCACCCTCCACACTGCACCATAGACAGCTACACTCCTCCTTCACCCTCCACACTGCACCATAGACAGCTACACTCCTCCTTCACCCTCCACACTGCACCATAGACAGCTACACTCCTCCTTCACCCTCCACACTGCACCATAGACAGCTTCACTCCTCCTCACCCTCCACACTGCACCATAGACAGCTTCACTCCTCGAAGATTAACCAGGATCACCCCTCTCCATTCTGCCAACATTGCTAGGCTAACAGCTAATCATAGCTAGGGGTCAGAAAGGGCTAACGGCTAATTGTTGCTTACTACGCTGGTTTCGGTCAAATGTGTGCCAATCAGCTGTCGTCAAGTGATTTGACGAGCATCAGCAAGCCCTTGGACTATCACGACAAATGATGGTTGAGTCCCAAATAGCACCCTGTTCCCCATAGGGCTCTGGTCAAAAGTAGTTGCACTATATAGGGAATAGGGTGTCATTTGAGATGCAGGCCATGACAAATGATATGTAAAACAAATAATGTCTCCACCAACCAAACCACACATGCAAAACAGATGGTCAAAGCGTATTAAGAAAAGACAGAACGCGAGAAGATGATTTTGTTGGGATAAATCCCTCTGGAATCTGTCTCCTGCAGAGGAATTCAGCAGATAAGACAGAAAGAACAGCTGTATTGTGGGGTGAGAGAGACGTGGACATTAGACATGAGAGCAGGAAATTCATAAATAAATTACTGTGCTATAGATCACACACACACACATGCAAGCACGCACACACACACACACACACACACACACACACACAAACAGAGACACAGACTCACACACACACAGACATGTACAGACACACACACACAAACACACACACAAACAGAGACACACACACACAGAGAGACGTGTACATTAGACATGAGGGCAGGATATAGATCATTACTTTACACTGTACTGTAGCTCCCACTTGGAGAGAGAGAAAACAGTGCTATACGGTCTTCAGCTCCGTTACGAAAGCTCTTTCATTGTCTCACAAACTCACACACTTGAGTTTCACACACCCTCCTCTTGAGTTTTGTCCCAGCCTGGCTCAGTCAGTCACGGACTAGCTCTGCACTCTATAGTTGCATCAAAAACAAGTTTTTAAAAACTGAAGCCTGGTGGATTATACAGGGCCTGTCATTGTATTTTAGTTACACTGATAGCCCACACCATTCACACACATTTACTCTCCATACTGTCTATACACAACATTCACATACACCCAACTCTCCTGCTATCTCTCTCACAATGACCTTCTTGATCCAAACCAGTCAGGTTTCAAGACTGGTCATTCAAACTGAGACTGCTCTTCTCTGTGTCACGGAGGCTCTCCGCACTGCTAAAGCTAGCTCTCTCTCCACTGCTCTTATCCTTCTAGACATATCTGCTGCCTTTGATACTGTGAACCATCAGATCCTCCTCTCCACCCTCTCCGAGTTGGGCATCTCCGGCGCTGCTCACTCTTGGATTGCGTCCTACCTGACAGGTTGCTCCTACCAGGTGGCGTGGCGAGAATCTGTCTCCGCACCACGTGCTCTCACCACTGGTGTCCCCCAGGGCTCAGTTCTAGGCCCTCTCCTATTCTCTCTATACACCAAGTCACTTGGCTCTGTCATATCCTCACATGGTCTCTCCTATCATTGCTACGCAGACGACACACAATTAATTTTCTCCATTCCCCCTTCTGATAACCAGGTGGTGAATCGCATCTCTGCATGTCTGGCAGACATATCAGTGTGGATGTCGGATCACTTCCTCAAGCTGAACCTTGGCAAGACGGAGCTGCTCTTCCTCCCGGGGAAGGACTGCCCGCTCCATGATCTCGCCATCACGGTTGACAACTCCATTGTGTCCTCCTCCCAGAGTGCAAAGAACCTTGGTGTGACCCTGGACAACACCCTGTCGTTCTCCGCTAACATCAAAGCGGTGACCCGATCCTGCAGGTTCATGCTCTACCACATTCGCAGAGTACGACCCTACCTTACACAGAAAGCGGCACAGGTCCTAATCCAGGCACTTGTCATCTCCCGTCTGGATTACTGCAACTCGCTGTTGGCTGAGCTCCCTGCCTGTGCCATTAAACGCCTACAACTTATCCAGAACGCTGCAGCACATCTGGTGTTCAATCTTCCCAAGTTCTCTCATGTCACCCCGCTCCTCCGCACACTCCACTGGCTCCCAGTTGAAGCTTGCATCTGCTACAAGACCATGGTGCTTGCCTACGGAGCTGTGAGGGGAACGGCACCTCCTTACCTTCAGGCTCTGATCAGACCCTACACCCAAACGAGGGCACTACGTTCATCCACCTCTGGCCTGCTGGCCCCCCTACCTCTACGGAAGCACAGTTTCCGCTCAGCCCAGTCAAAGCTATTCGCTGCTCTGGCACCCCAACGGTGGAACAAGCTCCCCCACGACGCCAGGACAGCAGAGTCACTGACCACCTTCCGGAGACACTTGAAACCCCTACCTCTTTAAGGAATACCTGGAATAGTATAACGGTAATCCTTCTACACCCCCCCTCCCCCAGTGGTGGTTGTCCCACAGGCTATCCTAAGTTGAATGCACCAATTTGTAAGTCGCTCTGGATAAGAGCGTCTGCTAAATGACTTAAATGTAAATGTAAAATCATTTCATATATTTATTTACACTACCAGTCAAAAGTTTGGACACACCTACTCATTCAAGGGTTTTTCTTTATTTTTACTGTTTTTTACATTGTAGAATAATAGTGAAGACATCAAAACTATGAAATAACACATATGGAATCATGTAGTAACCAAAAAAGTGTTAAACAAATCAAAATATATTTTATATTTGAGATTCTTCAAATAGCCACCCTTTGCCTTGATGACATCTTTGCACACTCGTGGCATTCTCTCAACCAGCTTCATGGGGTAGTCACCTGGAATGCATTTCAATTAACAGGTAGGCCTTCTTAAAAGTTAATTTGTGGAATTTCTTTCCTTCTTAAGCCAATCAGTTGTGTTGTGACCAGGTATGGGTGTATACAGAAGATAGCCCATTTGGTAAAAGACCAAGTCCATATTATAGCAAGAACAGCTCAAATAAGCAAAGAGAAACAACAGTCCATCATTACTTTAACACATGAAGGTCAGTCAATACGGAAAATGTCAAGAACTTTGAAAGTTTCTTCAAGTGCAGTCGCAAAAAACATCAAGAGCTATGATGAAACTGGCTCTCATGAGGACCGCCACAGGAAAGGAAGACCCAGAGTTACCTCTGCTGCAGAGGTTAAGTTCATTAGAGTTACCAGCCTCAGAAATTGCAGCCCAAATTAATGCTTCACAGAGTTCAAGTAACAGACACATCTCAACTCTTCAGAGGAGACTGTGTGAATCAGGCCTTCATGGTCGAATTGCTGCAAAGAAACCACTACTAAAGGACACCAATAAGAAGAAGAGACTTGCTTAAGCCAAGAAACACGAGCAATGGACATTAGACCGGTGGAAATCTGTCCTTTGGTCTGGAGTCCAAATTTGAAATTTTTGGTTCCAACCGCCTTGTCTTTGTGAGACGCGGTGTAAGTGAACGGATGATCTCTGCATGTGTATTTCCCAACGTAAAGCATGGAGGAGGAGGTGTTATGGTGTGGGGGTGCTTTGCTGGTGACACTGTCTGTGATTTATTTAGAATTCAAGGCACACTTAACCAGCATGGCTACCACAGCAATCTGCAGCGATACGCCATCCCATCTGGTTTGGGCTTAGTGGGACTATCATTTGTTTTTCAACAGGACAATGACCCAACACACCTCCAGGCTGTGTAAGGGCTATTTTACCAAGAAAGAGAGTGATGGAGTGCTGCATCAGATGACCTGGCCTCCACCACAATCCCTCGACCTCAACCCAATTGAGATGGTTTGGGATGAGTCGGACCGCAGAGTGAAGGAAAAGCAGCCAACAAGTGCTCAGCATATGTGGGAACTCCTTCAAGAGTGTTGGAATAGCATTCCAGGTGAAGCTGGTTGAGAGAATGCCAAGAGTGTGCAAAGCTGTCATCAAGGCAAAGGGTGGCTATTTGAAGAATCTTAAATATAAAATACATTTTGATTTGTTTAACACTTTTTTGGTTACTACATGATTCCATATGTGTTATTTCATAGTTTTGATGTCTTCACTATTATTCTACAATGTAGAAAATAGTAAAAATAAAGAAAAACCCTTGAATGAGTGGGTGTGTCCAAACTTTTGCCTGGTACTGAATATTCTGGACTCTGACATTGCTCGTTCTGATATTGTTCATTCTGATGTGTCTTAATTTGTTGTTCTTTAAAAAAAAATCGTTTAAAAAAACTTTGTATTGTAATTGTGTTTGCTAGGTATTGCTGCATTGTTGGAGCTAGTAATATAAGCATTTCGCTGCACCTGCGATAACATCTGCAAAACTGTGTACGCAACCAATAAACTTTGATTTGATTTCAGATATATGGTGACAGGTCTCAAAGTTCACACTACAGAGCACAGAGACAGAGATAGAGGGAGACGGGGAGAGAAATTGAGTGTAAACTTCTCAAGACATAGAAAAGAGAGAGAGAAAGAAAAAAAAAGACAGAAAGAAAGAAAGAAAGAAAGAGAGGAAGAGAATTAAAGAGAGAGTGTGAGAAAAAGATAAAGAACTACCCCTCCCCTCCTGGAGGAATGCCGTGATAAGTCCCGGAGCCCCGTCCCAGTGGATTGTTAAGCACATGCTCTGTTGATCCAGAGGTACATTAAAGCCCCTGCAGCCCTGTCTTAGCAGCCAGGTCCTAATGGATATTTGATGGATGCCATGAGCATCACTACCTCAGAGTAGAGAGAGACAGAGAGAGGGAAGGAGACGCGCTCTGATCCCTGTCTCTCCCAAATACCTGGAACATACCACACCACTGTGTCACAGCAATGAACAAAAGAACATGAGAGGTGAAAGAGAAGAGAGAGAGAGAGATTGAGAGAGAGAGAGAGAGAGAGAGAGAGAGAGCGAGAGAGCGAGAGAGCGAGAGAGCGAGAGAGAGAGAGAGAGAGAGCGAGAGAGCGAGAGAGCGAGAGAGCGAGAGAGCGAGAGAGAGAGAGAGAGAGAGAGAGAGAGAGAGAGAGAGAGAGAGAGAGAGAGAGAGAGAGAGAGAGAGAGCGAGAGAGAGAGAGAGAGAGAGAGAGAGAGAGAGAGCGAGAGAGCGAGAGAGAGAGAGAGAGAGAGAGAGAGCGAGAGAGCGAGAGAGAGAGAGAGAGAGAGAGAGAGAGAGCGAGAGAGAGAGAGAGAGAGAGCGAGAGAGAGAGAGAGAGAGATTGAGAGAGAGAGAGAGAGAGAGAGATTGAGAGAGAGAGAGAGAAGATTGAGAGAGCGAGAGAGAGATTGAGAGAGATTGAGAGAGAGATATTGAGAGAGATTGAGAGAGAGCGAGAGAGAGAGAGAGAGAGAGAGAGAGAGAGAGAGAGAGAGAGAGAGAGAGAGAGAGAGAGCGAGAGAGAGAGCGAGAGAGAGAGAGAGAGAGAGTATGTGGAGGACACAGAGCTCCTCTGAACTGACCACAAACACATCATAGTCAGGCCAGTTTAGTACTAACCTGTCGTTCTGAGCGTCCTCCTGTTGTTGACATGGTGGAAGTCAAGACAGCTACCAGATCTTTAAGGGCCCTGTGCTTGTGGCAAAGAAATCTATCAGTTTAAATATCCCTATTTCCCTCTCTCTCTCTCTGTGTGCCTTCCCTGAGCCTTCCCTGATGGCAAAAACTGTGCCTTGTGTGGAATTCAAACTAAAAACGCTGAAAAAGCTGGCAGAGCCTTTTGAAGAAATTCAGGGCACCAGGCAGGGCAAAGACAGGCAGACAAACAAGTGTGTTATTCAGGGTTTTTTCAGTCACCCCCCCTCACAACAGCACTGGGGGTGAAACGTAGAATGCGACCGGCAACTGAAAAGGCAACAAAACCCTGTCTATTTCAGCCAAATGGTAAACAAATCAATAAAACCCTACTGGGTCTCTAAACCAGAGTATAGATAGATACATTTATCTCTTCCCGCCCAGTCAATATTATTAGGTTGTTGAACCTCTATGGTCTCCCAGTGTTCATTCAACAAACCATCCTCGTGTGGTTTCATGCCGTATTTGCGTCTATTTGGTCAACAAATACAGATCTGCTATTTCAGTGTTTTGTCTACTAAACCATGCTAGGTTAGACAGAAGGCCCTCTGTTGTATATAAATAACTAAGGCCACAAACACAGAATGGAGATTCCTATTGAGAGCTAACCACAGAAGAATCTTAGAATGTCTCCAATCTTAGACTTAGAAAATTCTGCTAACTGAAGGCAACGCTGGTATGTAGTTTATATAGGGTCATGGCCATGGGCTGGTTTTAGGCAAAATAGCTTCCTGTTTTCATAAGGGATTTATGGTCGAAACATACATACGTCAGTTACATACATCAACAACAAACAGAGCACTCAGACACATGATCTGGAATGTTTTTCACGATTCCTCTCCCTTTACAT
>NC_059219.1:23914903-24057403 GCF_020615455.1 Coregonus clupeaformis | reverse complement strand
GTTTTTGGGTGGAGTTATCCTTTAAGAGTAGCTTCATGTGGCAGGTAGCCTAGTGCTTAAGAGCGTTTGGCCAGTAACCGAAAGGTGGAAAAATCTGCCGTTCTGCCCTTGAGCAAGGCATTTAACCCCCAGCAACAACTGCTCCCCGGACGCCGATGAAGTCGATTAAGGCAGCCCCCTGCACCTCTCTGATTCAGAGGGGTTGGGTTAAACACGGAACACACATCTCGGTTGAATTCATTCAGTTGTGGAACTGACTAGACATCCCCTTTCCCTTCCCATGTACTAAACCCATCACTTGCTTTTTAAAATAATATGTTTTTTAAAATCCCTGCCCCAATTCTGTGTTGATTTTATAATAACACAAGTGAAAGTTTTCTCTGTCCCAATTCAATGTTGATTCAACAAAAAGATGAACAATAGTTGTATATACCGGCTTGCTTCCTGGGTACATGTAGTTGTATATCTATATTTCTATACCAGCTTGCTTCCTGGGTACATGTAGTTGTATATCTATATTTCTACACCAGCTTGCTTCCTGGGTACATGTAGTAGTATATCTATATTTCTATACCAGCTTGCTTCCTGGGTACATGTAGTTGTATATCTATATTTCTATACCAGCTTGCTTCCTGGGTACATGTAGTTGTATATCTACACTGAGTGTATAAAACATTAGGAACACCTGCTCTTTTCATGATGTAGACAGACCAGGTGAATCCAGGTAAAAGCTATGATCCCTTACTGATGTCACTTGTTAAATCCACCTTAATCAGTGTAGATGAAGGGGAGGAAACAGGTTAAAGAAGGATTTACGCCTTGAGACAATTGAGACATGGATTGTGTATGTGTGCCATTCAGAAGGTGAATGGACAAGGCAAAAAATGTATGTGCCTTTGAACGGGGTATGGTAGTAGGTGCCGGGTGCATCGGTTTGTGTCAAGAACTGCAACCCTGCTTCGTTTTTTTCACGCTCAACAGTTTCCCGTGTGTATCAAGAATGGTCCACCACCCAAAGGACATCCAGGCAACTTGACAACTGTGGGAAGCATTGGAGTCAACATGGGCCAGCATCCCTTTGGAAGGCTTTCGACACCTTGTAGAGTCCATGCACCGACGAATTGAGGCTGTTCTGAGGGCAAAGGGGGGGTGCAACTCAATATTAGGAAGGTGTTCTTAATGTTTTGTAGACTCAGTGTATATTTGACACATTTCTTATCACTGCATTTTCTTCTGCAGAAGCCTTCTGGTTCCCTTTGTTCCCTTGGTCTATGAGTGAGTGTGTTCTCCTGTGAACAGTTTAGGGCTGCCCTACAGGACCTGGTCAAAAGTAGTGCACTATATAGGGAATAGGTTGCCATTTGGGACGTAACTAGGTAACAGACATAAGACAAATACTCCAGTCGACCACTCGGAACAGAATCTCTCCAAAGAGGTAATCAATCTAAAATACATGACAACGCTAACACGCTCTTTAACATCATCTGTCACATAAAGGAATAGGGTAATTGGTGTACGTTTTTAGAAAATTACAGCAGGAAAAGATGGTTGTGTTTATTTCCCAAAGTGTATTGAGACTTGAGAAAACAGAAAATACTTTGAACTTACACTATAGAGATGGGGTGGGCAGGAGGCTAGTCATCCCTATTGATGGACAATGTTGCTTTTTCAAACATTATCTGACCTGGTTGCTTGACAGAACACATCTGATGTGCAAGGAATTCTGTGGTTTGAGAAGCTTTTTTTCTAAAAACCAGATACATACAAATCCACACTACACTAATCCTATGATACACTAACCCTACACTACACTAAACCCACACTAAACTAATCCCACCCTACACAAACCCCACACTACACAAACCCCACACTACACTAACCCCACACTACACTAACCCCACACTACACTAACCCCACACTACACTAGCCCCACACTACACTAACCCCACACTACACTAACCCCACACTACACTAACCCTACACTACACTAACCCCACACTACACTAACCCCACACTACACTAACCCCACACTACACTAACCCCACACTACACTAACCCCACACTACACTAACCCCACACTACACTAACCCCACACTACACTAACCCCACACTACACAAACCCCACACTACACTAACCCCACACTACACTAACCCTACACCACACTAACCCCACACTACACTAACCCCACACTACACTAACCCCACACTACACAAACCCCACACTACACTAACCCCACACTACACTAACCCCACACTACACTAACACTACACTAACCCCACACTACACTAACCCCACACTACACTAACCCTACACTACACTAACCCTACACAAACCCCACACTACACTAACCCCACACTACACTAACCCCCACACTACACTAACCCCACACTACACTAACCCCACACTACACTAACCCCTACACTACACTAACCCCCACAAACCCCACACTACACTAACCCCACACTACACTAGCCCCACACTACACTAACATTACACTAACCCCACACTACACTAACCCCACACTACACTAACATTACACAACACTAACCCTACACTACACTAACCCCACACTACACTAACCCCACACTACACTAACCCTACACTACACTAACCTTACACAACACTAACCCTACACTACACTAACCTTACACCACACTAACCCCACACTACACTAACCCCACACTACACTAACCCCACACTACACTAACCCTACACAACACTAACCCTACACTACACTAACCTTACACCACACTAACCCCACACTACACTAACCCCACACTACACTAACCCCACACTACACTAACCTTACACCACACTAACCCCACACTACACTAACATTACACTAACCCTACACTACATTAACCCTACACTACCCCCACACTACACTAACCCCACACTACACTAACCCCACACCACACTAACCCCACACTACACTAACCCCACACTACACTAACCCCACACTACACTAACCCCACACTACACTAACCTTACACCACACTAACCCCACACCACACTAACCCCACACTACACTAACATTACACTAACCCTACACTACATTAACCCTACACTACCCCCACACTACACTAACCCCACACTACACTAACCCCACACTACACTAACCCCACACTACACTAACCCTACACTACACTAGCCCCACACTACACTAACCCCACACTACACTAACCCCACCCTACACTAACCCCACACTACACTAACCCCACACTACACTAACCCCACCCTACACTAACCCCACACTACACTAACCCCACACTACACTAACCCCCACACTACACTAACCCCACACTACACTAACCCCACACTACACTAACCCCACACTACACTAACCCCACACTACACTAACCCCACACTACACTAACCCCACACTACACTAACCCTACACTACACTAACCCCACACTACACTAACCCCACACTACACTAACCCCACACTACACTAACCCCACACTACACTAACCCCACACTACACTAACCCCACACTACACTAACCCCACACTACACTAACCCTACACTACACTAACCCTACACTACACTAACCCTACACAAACCCCACACTACACTAACCCCACACTACACTAGCCCCACACTACACTAACATTACACTAACCCCACACTACACTAACCCCACACTACACTAGCCCCACACTACACTAACACTACACTAACCCCACACTACACTAACCTTACACCACACTAACCCTACACTACACTAACATTACACTAAGCACACACTACACTAACCCTACACAACACTAACCCCACACTACACTAACCCCACACTACACTAACCCCACACTACACTAACCCCACACTACACTAACCCTACACAACACTAACCCTACACTACACTAACCCCACACTACACTAACCCCACACTACACTAACATTACACTAACCCTACACTACATTAACCCTACACTACCCCCACACTACACTAACCTTACACCACACTAACCCCACACCACACTAACCCCACACTACACTAACCCTACACTACACTAACCCCACACTACACTAACCCCACACTACACTAACCCTACACTACACTAACCCCACACTACACTAACACTACACTAACCCTACACTACATTAACCCTACACTACCCCCACACTACACTAACCTTACACCACACTAACCCCACACCACACTAACCCCACACTACACTACCCCCACACTACACTAACCTACACCACACTAACCCCACACCACACTAACCCCACACTACACTAACCCTACACTACACTAACCCCACACCACACTAACCCCACACTACACTAACATTACACTAACCCTACACTACATTAACCCTACACTACCCCCACACTACACTAACCTTACACCACACTAACCCCACACCACACTAACCCCACACTACACTAACCCCACACTACACTAACCCTACACCACACTAACCCCACACTACACTAACCCCACACTACACTAACCCTACACTACACTAACCCCACACTACACTAACCCTACACTACACTAACCCCACACTACACTAACCCCACACTACACTAACCCCACACCACACTAACCCCACACTACACTAACCCCACACTACACTAACCCCACACTACACTAACCCCACACTACACTAACATTACACTAACCCCACACTACACTAACCCTACACTACACTAACCCCACACTACACTAACCCCACACTACACTAACCCTACACTACACTAACCCCACACTACACTAACCCTACACTACACTAACCCTACACTACACTAACCCCACACTACACTAACCCCTACACTACACTAACCCCACACTACACTAACCCTACACTACACTAACCCCACACTACACTAACCCTACACTACACTAACCCCACACTACACTAACCCCACACTACACTAACCCCACACTACACTAACCCCACACTACACTAACCCCACACTACACTAACCCCACACTACACTAACCCCACACCACACTAACATTACACTAAGCACACACTACACTAACCCCACACTACACTAACATTACACTAAGCACACACTACACTAACCCTACACAACACTAACCCTACACAACACTAACCCCACACTACACTAACCCTACACCACACTAACCCCCACACTACACTAACCCCACACAACACTAACCCTACACTACACTAACCCCACACTACACTAACATTACACTAAGCACACACTACACTAACCCCACACTACACTAACATTACACTAAGCACACACTACACTAACCCTACACAACACTAACCCTACACCACACTAACCCCACACTACACTAACCTTACACCACACTAACCCCACACTACACTAACCCTACACAACACTAACCCTACACTACACTAACCCCACACTACACTAACATTACACTAAGCACACACTACACTAACCCCACACTACACTAACCCCACACTACACTAACCCCACACTACACTAACCCCACACTACACTAACCCCACACTACACTAACCCTACACTACACTAACCCCACACTACACTAACCTTACACCACACTAACCCCACACCACACTAACCCCACACTACACTAACATTACACTAACCCCACACTACACTAACCCCACACTACACTAACCCCACACTACACTAACCCCACACTACACTAACCCCACACTACACTAACCCCACACTACACTAACCCCACACTACACTAACCCTACACTACACTAACCCCACACTACACTAACCCCACACTACACTAACCCTACACTACACTAACCCCACACTACACTAACCCCACACTACACTAACCCCACACTACACTAACATTACACTAAGCCCACACTACACTAACCCCTACACTACACTAACCCCACACTACACTAACCCCACACTACACTAACCCCACACTACACTAACCCCACACTACACTAACCCTACACTACACTAACCCCACACTACACTAACCCCACACTACACTAACCCCACACTACACTAACCCCACACTACACTAACCCCACACTACACTAACCCCACACTACACTAACCCCACACTACACTAACATTACACTAACCCCACACTACACTAACCCCACACTACACTAACCCCACACTACACTAACCCCACACTACACTAACCCCACACTACACTAACCCCACACTACACTAACCCCACACTACACTAACCCCACACTACACTAACCCCACACTACACTACCCCCACACTACACTAACCCCACACTACACTAACCCCACACTACACTAACATACACTAACCCCACACTACACTAACCCCACACTACACTAACCCCAACTACACTAACCCCACACACTAACCCCACACTACACTAACCCCACACTACACTAACCCCACACCACACTAACCCCACACTACACTAACATTACACTAACCCCACACCACACTAACCCCACACTACACTAACACTACACTAACCCCACACTACACTAACCCCACACTACACTAACCCCACACCACACTAACATTACACTAACCCTACACTACACTAAACCTACACTTTAGAAAATGGTCAAAACATAGTCACAAATATTGCAGAGCTTCAACATTTTATTAATACTGCAGTCCAAAATATATTTTACAATGTGTTAAAAACCCGCAGTCACAAATATTGCGTAACTTTATTAGAATTTACAGTGTTGACTTCAGTGACCCATTTTTTTTTTCAACTAGAGTGTTGGTTTGAGTACAGTATGTGTGTGTTGGTGTGTGTGTATGTGCATGCGCATGCATGAATGTGTGTGACTGTATGTGTGTGTGTGTCTCCCTGTGTGTTTGTGTGTGTGTGTGTGTGTATGCCACCGTTTCTACCTTCAAAGGCCATATTGACTTCCTGCTCAACTCTGCACCAACAGGAAATATGTGTTAGGATGAGGGTTTAAACTTGACAGGGTTTTTCTATTGAGAAAAACACTAACATTACCCAATCTATTACATAATCGATCTTCTATTAGCGGTTAATCTTTTACCTACAACCAAGTTGTTTATTGCCTGAATTCATGCCATGTTTCACACACTTGCCCACACTTAACAGTAATAAAAACAAAAACAGTATTTAACTTATAGACAATACAGATATTGTTATTACTATATCAACCAAAACATGTTAAGTTATTAATCATTGTAGTGAAAGCATCTGTCTTCATATTTCCGCCTCCTTCCTGTCTGTGTTAGGAGAGATCCCATTCAGGCAGAGCTGCTATTGCTCGAGCCTCTTGGACACCTGTTGGACACTTGCCATCGGAGACCGGGATTGGCACTCAGAAATGTGGTTAGTCAAAGAGAAGGGGAGCCAACTGCACGGTCTGCACCTCTCAGTCAGCACTACCCAGATAAGGTGCTGAGGCTTGGTATGAGAGCAGTTCTGGTCCCAGAGGAATGGCTGCAGAGAGCACACCCACACAGACTGAAGCTACATCCAAAATGACACCCTATTCCCTATATCATTTAAGGGCTCTGGTCAAAAGTAGTGCACTATATAGGAAATAGGGTACCATTTGGGACACAAGCTGAGGGCTGTCTGCATCGATCTACACTGAACTGTTAAGCTGAATAGAAGAGCTGCTGAAGAGACTGTGTGTGAGAGAGAAAGAAAGAGAGAGAGAGAGAGAGAGAGAGACTGGTTTGGATCTTACACAGGAAGTTACAAAAGAGGGCTAATCCATTGTTAGAGGCTGCATATGGGACAACGTGAAGAGAATAAATCAACCAAGTTGACATGGTAATTTTCTGTTGAGAAGCTACTTTATGGCTGTCTCAGGGAGACGCTAGACGCTTTCTCAGGCCAAAGCTGGTTCTCGTCATAAAATACTAATGTTCAGTTCTGGAGTTACGACCACAGACAAAAAAAGATTTGACAAATTTCATGTCAGAGTGGTTGTAAATTCTTCTGGACTTCTGGTAGCCTATGGATGTCAGTGTATGTCTTTTAAAACTACGTGAAACATTCAGGAAAGTGTACCAACCTGTAAATACACATTTCCAAACTAGCCTACTTCTGAAAAAGAGAGGCTGAAAGATTATTTGCACGTTATTAACAATACAGTGATGTAATACAATTACTTTCTCAAGACAAACATGTAAACGTTTACAATTCCTTTATCTAACCAACAGCTTTCAGACAAAGACAATCCATTATAATGAAAGAATGGACCCAAACACATTAGGCTGGTTTCCACATCATTATCCGACGAAAACTAAAAATCCCCTTGTGGATCTCGCGCGGTGTGTTAATGTCGTGCTTGGGAATTGTAGTGCAATATATTTGCAGTGACCAAAGGAATAGCTTTTAATGATGAACCTGGAATTTGACAGACACACCCCGAAGAACACACAATGTCATCTACAGTATATATTTCAAACACTTTCTATCATTTAAATGGATTTCTAAACAACATGAATGTCAATATAGTCGGATTATTCTTCCTCCTTCAGTGACTACAAATTCGATAAGAGAATTCGATAATTCTGCAAAGGGGCTCCATTCCAACGTCTGGAAACAGGCACTGTTCATAGCAGATTTGCTATAGCAGATTTATTTAGTTGTAATGTTATTTCAATAGAAGTACTCTGATTGGCATTTACAAATAACCATGTTATTCTCTTCATTAAGAACATCTCAAATGAATGCATAATGCTATTTTGTCCGTTTTGGTGTTCATTGTCCACATTTTTTATTAAAAATAAAAATAAAAACCACCACACTCACACAAAATCAAAACGCATCACTGTGAGACAGTAACGTTAGAGCTCTACTTAGCCTACTAGGAAATCCACTGTGTTGTAGTTGAATCAGTTTAGGGGCGGGGAAGGTGACAGTCAGTCTACTCTTCCCCAGATAAAAAGTGACATATGTCGTCATTTCGGACTGTGTATCAGTATCAATGTTGAAGCCAGTCTGCTATCGCTAGCTACGGTCTCTCCACAGAGTGGAAGTAGGCGCGAACCCAAGGTCTTTGATTATTTTTTTTAAACGCCTGCCTGACGAGCGCCCCACGTCAGTACGCAGTTTGGAAGATCATAGCTTGGCTAGTGCTGTTAGCCACCACAGTCGGCGCTCCATCAAACCATACGTGACGGACATCTGTGGATGAAGCGAACCAAGGGGAAACAGCTGTATGTAGGCTGTTAGCGACCTGAAACGGCAACATCGGATTGTGGACACGTAGGAGAGAGTCTTTGATTACATACATTGTGTTGTCATTTGCTGTTTTGTGGATAACAAAAGCGCATTCGATTTGAACGGAGTCATTGGAACAGACGAATGAACCGCAGTGGATGTCTTGCGCTTTCTGTGTTCACATCGTAATACAACAGTAGCTGAGTAATCGCATGGAGATGGAGTAAAATTGAGGTAATCTGGAATTGAATTGCGGTTGAGATAGATGAGGAAATAGTTTTGTCCGTTCTGATCTAATCAGAGGGAGAGAAGAACTGCTGGATACAACACCGATATGAACGTGGCTTTCTCGCTCTGCTGGATGTAGCGGCTAAAGCCAAGGAAATACAGCGGTCGTGAACGCATACTGTCGCTTTGGAATGTAGAAATGCGCGTTTATTCTTGCACATTTAAAAAAAATAATGTGATCTAGTACTAGTAACTAGGACAATCGTTGTTGCACATGTTTTGTTGAATTACTGTTCAAGTATCAACCAACTGAACTTCTACTGGAGAATAATGGCCATGACGATACAAAAGGTAATGCATTTACCAATCATATTGTTGATCTATAGTTGGAAGTGCATGCATATTGACACAGACTAATGACATACAGGTACACTAGCTATAGCTAGCTTGATTCTTGGCTATATTTCGCTACGAAATAGCTTTTTTTTAGCTAACTTACATGGCTCGCCATAGAGCGTGCTGTGGAAACCCTATCGTATTGGCGTTCTGTGTTGCATCGGCTGGGTTTGTTTAGCATGCCTGGCATTTGTCAATACTGTAATTACTGCTAGTTTGTTGTAACAGCTAGCTGGCTGACTAACGTTAGCCAACTATTTATCTGCAACGTTGTGGCCTCTTGTCTGAAAGTACTTTTTGAAGCGCGAGACTATCCATATTCAGCGCGAGCGTAAAGTAACCAAGACTACCTTGTTTTCATGTTCCTCACGAGGTTTTCTACCTGACTAGCTAACTAGTTGTCCAAGTTGACGAGAAATAACCTTAACTATTTCGCTGTACACATTCGCTTTGGTACAGACCCCATTGACAGTCGATAGATGTGCCTATTCGTTGTAGTATTCATTATAGCTACCGCAAGACAGTACTGCAGAAGTGTAGTTAGCGAGCTAAACTATCCCACCATGGTTAGCCAGTTATGCTAGCTAGCTATCCAGTTCGCTAGACGAAGGGAAAGGCCACAGCAGCAGCGTTCTCTGCTGCCTGAAGTCTTTTGGCCACTCACGGATCTAGAAATTGTTGCTCTTCTATAAAGGTAAATAAAGAAAATATAATATAAATCCGAGTCACCGTTATCAGATACTATTGACGGCGTAAATGTTTGTTTCGTTGTAATTTTTTATTAGCATACGACATTCAGGTATACTAGCTATAGTATTGATTCGACCCGCGAAATGAATGAGATCATTCATTCTCAGATTGACGACCCGTAAATGTCATTCATGCGATTCATGTTTAACCAGGTTCAGATGTTGTTTTTAACATAGGCATTTTGGGTATTTTCTTTAATTACATTTCCGCTATTTCGGACGACTTATTTTAATAACCTTTGTATTTCTAAGAAAATCTGACAGTTAATAAATTAACCGCGCATGGGAAGAAATATGATAAACGAGAAATTACTTGAAAGTACCAGTGGAAATTACTCGTGGGAAAATAGTAAAATTATGGGGAATTCTATTTGTTCATTCTTTAATTAACATTAATGTCCCTACATTTCTGAATAAGAGTTATTTATCAACCAGCTAATTTGTTTTGAGTTGCGACAATGTGAGTGCGTCCCAAATCGCACCCTATTCCATATATCAGTGGTTCTCTAACCTCTCCTCTGGGACCCTCAGACCTTTCACAATGGAAAAGTTTCAACTGAATCCTTGGGACGTCCCTACTCTAACGCTACCCCTTTGGAGTTGACATTTTAAAAACGGTTAAGGCAGGACTCTCCAACCCTGATACTGGAAAGCACCATCCTGTAGGTTTTTGCACCAACTCTAATCTAGCGCACCTGATTCAAATAATTAGCTGGTTGATAAACTGAAGCGGGTTAGTTACAACCGGTGTTGAAACGAAACCCTACAGGAGATTTAGGGTAGGGATGTCCCAAGGATCCCAGATAGCACTAACCGTTTCACAATTTTGTTGTAGCTCTGAACTAGCTCACCTGATTCACCTATTCAAGGGATTGATGATTTGTTGAATTAGGTGTTCTGGAATAGATCAAATACATTGAACGGCTGGGGTTCCCCCGAGTGTATAGTAAACTGCTTTTGTGTAGGGAATAGCTCTGGTCAAAAGTAGTGCACTAAGTAGGGAATAGAGTGCAATTTGGGACGTGCAAAACCAAGTTTCCTGTTCTGCAGCTGTAGTAGTGCATGCCAAACCAAGCTGCTCTCTTAATTGTTTTACACTGTAACCCTGAGGTCAAGCAGAGTCAGTGGTGATCTAAATTTGGATACGCAATTAAACTCAACTCTTCTCTGCCTCTTGACTCATTCCTTCTCTCTCCCTCTGTTCTCTTTTAGTGAATCTGGACCTGGCTTTGGAGGCAGTGGCGTTATGGGGTGTGAGTGAGATTTCTCCCTCCCCCACCATCACTACAGAGACACACCAGAGGCTGTCCACTGTCCAAGCCCAAGCAGTCAGTCTGTACTAGCAGGCTACGCTATCTGGCCTCCTCTTCTTGTGGTCCCTTATGCTCAATGAAGGCTATCTCTGGGTCGCTGCAGGATGGATGGTGTGGATTTGACGGTCCTTGTGTGTCATCATCAGCGCTTGCTCCTCTGTGACTGTTTCCTGTTCTTTTCCATTTATAAAAGAACGCCCCCTCTTCTGGGCCCAACCACCCCTGAGCGCTGTAAAAGTTGTAGTAACTGTTGTTGTTAAGTGACACTTACAGAGGGAGTTAAGTTAACTCTCCCCCCATACAAACTCCACAGAGGGTTTTCTCCAGAGGTTTTATTTTATATACCCATATTATATATTTCCCCCCTCTCAGGAGTTTGTTTGGAAGACGCACAGGTGTTCGGTTCTTCACAACAAAAGATCTGGTTTATTGTTGGTTGAGGTTTACAGTTACTTTTTCTCAAGTTTTTGTTCTTCCTTGTAATTTATTTATACTTTATATTTTGGAGTTTTTCTTTGCTTATTGCTCACACACCCCCTGGAAAAAAAAAAAACAAGATGTCGGAAACAGACAAGTTCCTAGCCCCTTTCCCTCCGCCGCCCAAGAATGTGAATGGTTCCAGCTCGGACACGTACCTTGGTGAGAATCTGGGAACCGACGGCACCGATGGTGTCCGCCGACGCCGCCACACCATGGACCGCGACCCCAAACAGGCCGAGCATCGCTTTTTCCGGCGCAGCGTCATCTGTGACTCGAACGCCACCGCCTTAGACCTCCCCAGCAAGGCCGTCATCCTCACCTCCCCGCCCGACTGCGAGCCCCCTAGCCTGGGCTGGCTCTCCCTGGCTGTCCCCTCTGTGGTGGTGCCCGAGCCGTGCCTGGCGGTGGCCGAGGTGGAGGCAGATGAGCAGGCGGAGGAGGAAGGAGGGGGTAGGCCTTGTAGCGCGGTATTAGGGCTCAGTGTTGGTGGTACTAGAGTAGATGGTATGGCAGTGCAGATAAAACCAAGCCCGGCAGTATTGGATGTTTGCGACGGAGAGAAAGAAGATAAGCCGTCGTCGTTAGCCGCCGCAGTGGCTCCTCGAATGGAGGAGGTGGCGCCCAGTAAAGCGGAGGAGGAGAGCGGTAGCGTTACAGAGGAGAAGCGAGAGGAGAAGGAGAAGGGGGCCGCCAAGGCCCTATTAGAGGAGCAGAAGAGGGAAGCAGAGAAGAAGGTTCAGGACGACATAGAGGAAGTAGAGACCAAGGCCATAGGGACCTCGCTGGACGGACGCTTCCTAAAGTTTGACATCGAGATCGGACGCGGCTCCTTCAAGACGGTCTACAAGGGCCTGGATACGGAGACTACAGTGGAGGTGGCGTGGTGCGAACTGCAGGTAAGACACACACAACCCAATCATTTACTAGCCTTTTTTTACTTCCTTACTCTCTGCTCTGAGTAACATTAAGCAAGGTTTTATTATGCTCTCTCAATTCTTCCTCCGCTGCCTATTGTAGTGGCAACCTCAAGTCACTAAATAGATTGGCGTACACAAAATATCCCAGGTATGAAGATGCAGATAAGGTGCGGAAGGAAGGATGTAGCTTGCTAGTACCTCATCTGAGAAAGATCACACAGGGTTGATAGATGGGTTGTCAGAGCAGCACTGAGGTAAAAATGATGCCCAGCCAAGATGCAGGGTGCAATTTGTGGGTGGCGATGCAACAGCCCAGACAGACAGAATGGCACACAGGATGTCGTTGCTAGTTTCTACATTCGTATACTGTACAATAACTTGTTTTTGCAACTTTGTGGTCATGGTTCCCATAGTGCTTAATGTGGGTCATTCATTTAAGAAGCCTGGAGAGAGAGGAACAAATGTCAGTTAGAAAGTGTCAAGTTTATATGACTGGTTCTTAGTTGAATTCATGGCTCAGTTAGAATCTAGCACAGCTCTAGCTCACGTGGTGGAAGGAGCAGTTGGTTGCTTGGCTCTGTGATATGGTCTCTGATAACTAACTCCAATATCCCTCCACAAAGGAGTTTGGGGTCAGGTAAGCAGGGGCGGAGGTTAGCTTAAAAATAACACGTTGGGGCTAAACAGCTGTAACTCAGGGGGTGTGTCTCTAATGGCACCCTATTGCCTTTATAGTGGACCACTTTGACCAGAGCCCCATGAGCACAATAAATGGAATAGGGTGCCATTTGTAATGCATTACAGGGGGTCTGTGCTAACTGTGTTGTTAATGAAACTCAGTAGGTTCTCATTTAGAGAGTGGTCTGTCACTCACTGCAATAAAGCTGTTTTCCTCCTGTGTAGGAGTCACGAGATGCTGTTTCTCCCTCTCTGCTGAAATTAACTTATTCTGCCGCCTTTTCTTTGAAAGAGATGTTTGTGAGTTGTGACTGAGCCCTGGTCCCAACTCCCTGGCCTAGATGGTACTTCTAGCGGTTGTTGTCACTATGACTTAGGCTACAACCTGTTGGTCATACAGTCAGTTGGCCTCAGATACTAGAAAACTGTCCAATCACAGTCCTCCCCTATAATCCACAACCATGGAATGTAATAACATCACTCAGTGATTTAGAAGTCGCCTGCTTGCGGCTGATTGCATGTGGACGTGACGATGCCCCTTCAAGCATTATCCAGGCCGCTCATCCAATAGTGCATTCTTAATGTCTATAAAGAGCTCTTGGTCTGTAGATTAAGATAATGTTACGTAAATGTCTGTGTCTCTAAACACACATTTACGTCATTTAGCAGAATGTAAATTGCATGTAGGGCTAAGACCTCTATTGGGCCTGCTGGCTAGGTAATCCTATGGATGGATGACTGTTTGTAGTTTGTAAAACAGACTATGCACCTCTACTGACATGGGTGGGAGTGGGGTTACACACACCACACCACACACACTCTCACACGCTGCCTGGGTGGGCGTGGCATCATGAGAGCATCTGGAATTGGTCGATGACTGTTTGTGTGATGTGGGGGTGGGGTGGGGGGGGGGCATCCCTCAATAGCTGATTCAAAGCAGTCCCCTCCCGGAGGGAATGAAAGGAGGATGGAGGGAATAAATAAAGGAGGGAGGGAGGAGCGGAGGGTGGTGGGGTCATAGGTCATGAGTAGGTGCAGCGAGGGGTTGATGACAATGTTTGCCTTTGACAAAGCGAGGGAGCAGAATGAACACACACACACACACACTCACACACACAGAGGAGTGCCTGGCCCTGCAGCCTGCAGTGGCCCTCCGTCCTTGGGGAAGATGTTTTTGTAGTCCAGGGCTGGGAGTTGGTTGTTGTTTTGTAGTCCAGGGCTGGGAGTTGGTTGTTGTTTTGTAGTCCAGGGCTGGGAGTTGGTTGTTGTTTTGTAGTCCAGGGCTGGGAGTTGGTTGTTGCGCGGAGGAACTCCAGAAGGAAACCACATTTTAATAGGTCAATGTTTTTTGGGCTTGAGGGACAGTGGGGGGGAAGGGAAGATGAGGAAGAATAATCTAGGTCCCAAATGGCTCCCTATTTATTGCACCATTTTTGACCAAGGCGGCAAGACCCATAGGGCTCTGGTCATAAGTAGTGCACTATATAGGGTGCCATTTGGGATGCAACCCTTGTCGGCGGTAGTGTTTTAGAGGGAATTTCATGGTTTTTGAGCGCCAAGTCAGGCTAAGTAGAGGGGGAGGGACCGAGCGCCTCTCTGAGCGTTAGTCTAATGCCATTCATGCCAGACTTACTGGCATGAATGGCCAGTAAGGGATGTATTGCAGTTCTGTGGTCTGTTCTCTACTAGATGCAGATTGCATTTCCGTGGTCTCTTCTCTACTATGCAGATTGTCTATTATGTTTGGGGCCAGATTTTTTATTTATTTATATATTATTTATTTTTGGGGGTACTTTCTACCCCTTTTTCTCCCCAATTTCGTGATATCCAATTGGTAGGTACAGTCTTGTCCCATCGCTGCAACTCCCGTACGGACTCGGGAGAGGCGAAGGTCGAGAGCCATGTGTCCTCCGAAACACGACCCCGCCAAGCCGCACTGCTTCTTGACACACTGCTCGCTTAAACCGGAAGCCAGCCGCACCAATGTGTCGGAGGAAACACAGTACAGCTGGCGACCGAAGTCAGCGTGCATGTGCCCGGCCGCGACAAGGAGACGCTAAAGCGAGATGGGACAAGGACATCCCAGCCGGCCAAACACTCCCCTAACCTGGACGACGCTGGGCCAATTGTGCGCCTCCTCATGGGTCTCCCGGTAGCGGCTGGCTGCGACACAGCCCGGGATCGAACCCGGATCTATAGTGACGCCTCTAGCACTGCGATGCAGTGCCTTAGACCGCAGTGCCATTCGGGAGGCCCGTGTTTGGGGCCAGATTTAACCTAGAGTTACTTAGAAATGTCTTTCTCTTAAGTTTAGGTTTTTGTATGACTATTTCAATGCTGATAATTTTACAGTAATAGAATCTTAAAGAGCCAATGAACACGCCGATTGACACGTGTGTTTTTCTGTTGCTCATTAGAAAAACTAGATTTCAGTCTTAGAGGTGTGTTTCCTAACCGATTCCGCTTTTGGTTAATGATATTTGTGCCTCATGAGACACTGTAGACGCGGAAGCCCTTTTTCTCGTAATTTTGATGTTTTGGTCGAGGATGTTTTTGTTGCACAATTTTTCATCTAGCTAAGGTGTTTGCAGTATTTCTCAAGTAAAAATAAATGTGCGACGTGTTATCTTATGTAATCAGTCGGAGCTGCTGGGCAGGTCTATCTCTCTGTCTATGCTATTGGATAGAGGGCAATCACTGCAGCTGTTCGCCCTATGTTAGTGGCAAATGGACACCCCAACCTTCATTTACCCGGTGTGAAGCGCGGATGTTCCAAACTCCATTTTAGACGAGACTGACTTTATCCTATTTACACTTTGTAGTACATTTTCACACTAGAATAACTGTTTCTGACTCGTATCGATCCCACAGGCCGTTTTCAGTCACTCTTTAATTACTTAGCCTACCCCTCTTTATACTTGACTGATATTTGCAATTTAAATCCTTTGTCACCACGGTAACGCTATTCTTTGTTTCTTCTTCCTTGTATGGAATTAGGGCACAGGGATATGACTGTGAGCTATGAGACTGCAGTCAGCTAAGCTTTGTGGAACGTTAAGTTATTTATGAGAAGTTCTGGAGATAAGAGTTTAGCTTATGTTTCTTCTCTTGTGGGAAGTGAGAGAGAGACTGAGAGGGGACTTCAGTACTGCAGCATCACCTGGTCTCCTTCTCTAACTGAGCGGGATGGTTGACGGGCTCTGAAATGACACCATAATGGTTTGTTTACGTCCCTGTTAGTGAGCATTTCTCCTTTGCTGAGAATTCATCCACCTGACAGTTGTGGCATATCAAGAAGCTGATTAAATAGCATGATCATTACACAGGTGCACCTTGTGCTGGGGACAATAAAAGGCCACTCTAAAATGTGCAGTTTTGTCACACAACACAATGCCACAGATGTCTCAAGTTTTGAGGGAGCGTGCAATTGACATGCTGACTGCAGGAATGTCTACCAGAGCTGTTGGCCAGATAATTTAATGTTAATTTCTCTACCATAACATCGTTTTAGAGAATTTGTCAGTACGTCCAACCGGCCTCACAACCGCAGACCACGTGTATGGCGTTGTGTGGGCGAGCGGTTTGCTGATTTCAACTTTGCTGATTTCAACATTGTGAACAGTGTCTCCTGAGTGGCACAGTGGTCTAAGGCACTGCATCGCAGTGCTAACTGTGCCACTAGAGATCCTGGTTCGAATCCAGGCTCTGTCGCAGCCGGCCGCGACCGGGAGACTCATGGGCGGCGCACAATTGGCCCAGCGTCGTCCAGGGTAGGGGAGGGAATGGCCGGCAGATTTGTAGCTCAGTTGATAGAGCATGGTGTTTGCAACGCCAGGGTGGTGGGTTCGATTCCCACGGGGGGCCAGTATAAAAAAAAAAAAAAAAGGTATTCACTAACTGTAAGTCGCTCTGGATAAGAGCGTCTGCTAAATGACTAAAATTTAAATGTTATGGTATGGGCAGGCATAAGCTACAGACAACGAACACAATTACATGTTATCGATGGCAATTTGAATGCACAAAAATACCGTGACGAGATCCTGAGGCCCATTGTGAGGCCCGTTCTTTTTTTAAGGTATCTGTGACCAACAGATACGTATCTGTATTCCCAGTCATGTGAAATCCATAGATTAGGGTCTAAGGAATTTATTTCAATTGACTGATTTCCTCCTATGAACTGTAACGATATTTTTGCTCAGTACATTTGCTCTGAGCCCTCTCTCTCTCTGTGTCTCTCTCTCTGTCTCTCTCTCTCTCTCAGCACTTTTCTTTTCTTGCACTTCCTCTCGCTTTCACCTCATGTATCTCTTGATTCTCATCTCTCTATCTCTCAGCTCATCTCTCGCTCTCTCTCTCTCTCTCTCTCTCTCGCCAACTAGTGTCCTAAGATGTCAGAGAGAGGACAGGACAGTGGAAACAAAGCAGTGTTATTGTAACTCAGTGGATGAGACTTGTAAACCCTCACATTTTAGGAGACACATTCTTCATTCTGCTTTCATGGAGTGCTAGAAAGAGAACCTGACTCACAAAGTTTACTCAACACCCCATTCCTCCTCCAGCCATTCGTCTGTCTCTTTTTCTCTCTCCCCCCCTTGCTGACGCGTTTCCTGTGGTTCCCGTCGGGTCTGTGTGACCTTGTGCTGTAGTGGAGAGTAGATGGGGAATAGGGTGCCATTTGGGACATAGCCCCAGAGTGCTGCTCTAATGGCCCTTAAGCTGGTTATCATGTAGCCTGTCCACTTAGCTCTCCTTCCATCTTCCACTATGCTACAGGGCCAGGACCTGCGCCAAGGAAAGTCTAGGCCTACACACACAGCGACACACACACAGTGACACACACACACACACAGCGACACACACACACACACACACACACAGCAACACACACACACTGAAGCAAGACAAAATTAGGGGAAGAACTGCCATAAAGAATGTATTAGATGGGAAATTGACACGGTTATTATATATTGCAACACAGTAATGGACAAAGAGGTCGTACTGGAGGTCTTTCCCTCCCTGTCTCTCTACTCTGACGTAATCCTTCAGTCGGCCCTGAGTCTGGGGCCTATCACAGAGATGTTAGTAATCCGAGTAAAGGAATTTGTGAGGGAGGTGACTCTGCCTTGTCTGCCCTGCAGCTAAGGGTGCACACACAAGCACACTGAGAGCTCAGAGGCCATGGCTAAGACAGGGGAGAGAGCGAGCGCCTGCGTCCCAAATGGCACTCCCTATTTAGGCTCTGGTCAAAAGTAGTGCACTATGTAGGAAATGGTGCACTATGTAGGGAGCTCTGGGAAACAGCCATAGTGTCGTCATCAGTGAATAATGCAGAGGATGTGAACAGAGAGGAGAGGATGAGTGCCAAATGGCAACCTATTCTCTTTATAGTGCACTACTTTTGACCAGAGCCCCGATCAAAGGTAGTGCACTATAAAGGGAATAGGGTGCCATTTTTGACAGCCAGAGAGAGGAGGAAGAAACCCAATCCCATGGATCTGAGCCACAGCCATTTCCCCTCTCTTCCCTCCATTCATTGTTGAAGTATTTTGTGTGTGTGTGTGTGTGTCAGTGTTGGGTCAGAGGAAGACAGAGCAGAGGCGACGGGGCTGCGCTTCCTTCATTTGCAAACTCTGTCCTCCTTCCTTGTTGTGTGCGTGTCTCCAGTGTGTGCGTATACACGTTTTAGAGTGTGAGATATATAGGAACATAACAGTCGGTAATGGAAATCTACTGAGTGCGTGTTTGCCTTGTCTCTGAAAGATGATATATGATTGACAGTTGACTTCTCTTTTTCTCTCCTTCTCTCTCTTCTGCTTTGCATTTTATCACTCTGCTAGTAAATCTGTCTGTTTTCAGTTTTGGGCTCCATATCTGCTGAAAGCATCTCTCTCTGTCTCTCTCTCTTACCCCCCTCTCTTTCAATTCAATTTCATTTTAAGGGGCTTTATTGGCAAGGGAAACATATGTTTACATTGCCAAAGCATGTGAAATAGATAATAAACAAAAGTGAAATAAACACATTTTTTTACAGTAAATATTAAACTCACAAAAGTTCCAAAAGAATGAAGACATTTCATATTATGTGCAAGTAGTTTAAGTACAAAAGGGAAAATAAATAAACATAAAAATGGGTTGTATTTACAATGGTGTTTGTTCTTCACTGGTTACCCTTTTCTCCTTCTCTCGCTCTCACCTCCCCCTCTCTCGCTCTCTTACCTCCCCCTCTCTCTCTCAGAGCCTTGTGGGTGGGTGGGATTGGGTGTTTGAGTGACACAGTGTGGTGTAGAGGATTTGCGTGGTTTGAGTTGCGGCAGCAGTCAGACTAGGCTACACTACAGCGACAGTGGGGCTGTTCTGTAACAGGGCCGTGAACAAGGCTGGGTGAATTGGGGACAAGTGAAGCGCCTGCGTCAGACAGATGCTGTATGATTTAGCTCTGAAGAAGCATGACCCAGCTGAGCTTTCTCTCTCTCTCTCTCTCTCTCTCTCTCTCTCTCTCTCTCTCTCCATTTTTTTGTTGCTCATTTTTTCCTGTCTTTTTCGTCAGACGCATTTGTCTGTTCTCACGTCTTAAGCTAACTGTTTGGTCTTTATTTTTTACAGCCTGTCTCTCCCCAGTAGTACGGAGCGCTAGGCTAAATGCTAAAAGTCCCAACTGCAGTAGACTAAAAGCTAGAAACTCAACAGCAATAGGCTAAATGCTAGGCTAATAGCTAACATAAAGCAGGTCAGCCTGGCCTGCTCTGAAAGAAAGGGAAATGGGGATACCTAGTCAGTTGTAAAACTGAATGCATTCAACCGAAATGAATCAGAGAGGAGCGGGGGGCTGCCTTAATCGACATCCATGTCATCGGCGCCCGGAGAGCAGTTGTTGTTGGAGGTTAACTGCTTTGCTCAATGGCAGAACGGCAGATTTTCCCATCTTGCCGGCTCGGGGAATCGAACCAGCGACCTTTCAGTTACTTGCCCTACGCTCTTAACCGCTAGGCTACCTGCAGCCCTGAATCTCCTGTAGATTTCAATGCCTGTCTTTTTAAAGGGAGCGAAATAAGGAATGAGAGAGAGACTGAGAGAGAGCTCCGGCCTGGCATGCCAAGGCTTGTTCTTTTCCCTCCACTCCTCCCTCTCTCTCCACTCCTCCCTCTCTCTCCACTCCTCCCTCTCTCTCCCCTCTTCCCTCTCTCTCCCCTCTTCCCTCTCTCTCCACTCCTCCCTCTCTCTCCACTCCTCCCTCTCTCTCCACTCCTCCTGAGATGGTGACCTAAAGCATGTGAAGATGTTTGCTGTAATTCCCCAGATTTCCTCAGGGCCAAGACTCTGAGCTTATGAAGAAAAGCAGTTTTTGTCTCATTCTTTTCAAACTCCTCACGTTTCACTGCTCGCCCCTGCACCTCCTGCCTGCTCTCCCACTTCCACCCCGCCGCCCCTGTTTTACCTCCCATTATAAGCTATGCAAGTGACGCGTTCCTACGTCATACTTCCGTGTTAATGTCCCTGGTCTTTTGAATGGACTTGATGATTAAATCATCAAATTCATGAAAAATGCGGTTACATCAGATATATAAAATATTATATTTGTGTTTGTGGATTAATTTACTTCTGCCAGATGCTTTTCATTAAGTTTTAGCGCTGAATACCTTTTTCGCTAAATTTTTGCCTATTGAATACCAGCCTACACAAGTAAAAAAACGACAAGGCTACTAGCATAGCATATTGTCTCCATTACTAACCTCTTCCCTCTGGCCCGTGATCAATGTTTGTCACGTTGATTGTCTCTAAATCATTTTCTGGAAAAAGTTTTAAAGCCCATGCTGTTTGTGGAATGACAGACACACACACACACACACACTCAGAGAGTCTGGAGTGAGGGCCTGGCCGAAGTATGTTTCTGATTTAGAGAATTGAGTGGTTATGTTTTGTATGAGCCAGTTAAACCATAGTGACATTGTCAAAATGATTAAACTAATAAGTTCACATTCTTAACTACAAAAACCCAATATTGACAGACCGCTGCAAGCATAAAATCTTGGATTCCTATTTTGTATTCGCTTGAGTGAGTCTCCAATGAACTTTCCCTCCAACTCCCCTGCACCTCCTCTTTCCCTCCAACTCTTCTATTCAACCAACCACCCACAATCCCACCCTCCCTCTTTCCCAACTCCCTTGTGCACCATTCCAAAAATCTTTCACCCACTACCCTCCACCCCATCCATCCATCCACCCACCCACCAACCTCCACCCACCACTCTCCTGGCTAGACTAACTTACCAATCTAAAAGATGTTAGATGACGGGTTAATTCAGTGACTGACATAACAAGAGAGAAACTGCTGATGCACAACCACATTTAGGAATGGCACCTTGTTTATTATACTGTTCCAACCCTCAGGTCGGCAAGTTGTGACCCCGACTGAAAGTCCCCCCCCCCCCCGTGTGCTTACAAAAGGGGGGCCGCCAGTTGCTCATCCCTGACCTATATGAACTAGTGCAGAAAACAGGCTTGCTGCAATGTGATCTACAGTAGCAACATTGGTCTATTCACAAATAAGTTGACCTACTCGTGGCTTACACATCACGGCCTTAAAGAACTGGTGCTGGACAGCCGGCCTGTGGTTTTGACTTTCAATAGCACTACCCTGCCACAATGGATCCAGAGAGGGAACAGACCTATTGATCAACAGGCCTTATGTGAGCCTCGGTGGCTAAAACGGGGACAAACTAGACTGGCTGTTCACTTCACTGCATCAGTGTAAGCTGAGCTGCACTGCAGTGTCTGTGCTGCCTGCTGCTGTGTGTGTGTGTGAGAGCGAGCGAGTCTGTTGTGGTTGATGATGGCTTCTCTGTAGTCCACTGCTCCCTGGTTGGTTGGTTTTCTGTTAGCTCTCGCATTCCCTGGATTCTTGTGGCAGGACGTCAGTCACAAAATAGTTAGGGAGGGGTGTGTGTGACCCACCCCACCTCTCCTTTCCACCCCGTCTCCACTCCATTGTTCCCCTTCAGAATAACCCAAACCAAGCAGAAAGACCCAATCATGAGCGTTGTATCCAGCTGTCTTGATGCATAGAATTTAGTCAAGCCCTCCATTAGCCAAATCCTTCCTTCAGCCATCCTCTCTAGCCGAGCTCTGCTGTGTCAGGCTGTATGGAGAATTGGGCTACATCTGCTAGCCAACATATATTACACCAGTTTCTACAATTTGGAGAGTTCTTTTTTCTTGATATATTTTTTTTAAGGCCTCAAGTCTAAATCTGTGGTCTAAAAACAAACACATTTTCTCATTTACTGTAAAGGAGGAAGAGCGCATGGTGTCTGATCAGAAGAAGAGATAGGCCTATGTTGCCGACTGAGAAGAGAAGAACTGCTGACTCACTGAAGCTTTGGGCTTAATTGACCGTTTCCTTTTAATTCGGTCGCTTTCGCTTCGCTTTCTACAATGCCCCCAGGCTCTCAGAGGGGCCCTAAAACACAGTGGAGGAACAGGGTCACTTTTTTTTCTTGTTCTGTCTTACTTTCCTTTCCTGTCTCTCTCTTTCTCTGCCTTCCCCTCCCCATCTTCTTCTCTGCCCACCCTTCTTCGCCCCTCTCAATTCAATTCAAAGGGCTTAAATAAATCGACTCTCTCTCGCTTCCCCTCCTTCCCTGTCAGAGATTGATGAAGGCAAAAGGCTCCACAGTTCCCCACGTGCATGCAGCAGGGCTAAACCATATCACATGGTGTCTGTTGAAAGTGGAGCAAGCTGGGATAGGATGTAGAGGTCTTGGCCTATAGAGGAGGGCTAGCCCTAAGCTTTGATCACAGCAATATGAATGGAGTGGTTCCCAAGCAAGGAAAAGCAGGAATTTGATGAATGTGACTGCTGCTGTTATAACTGTACTACTATAGAGTAGGATTTGTCCTAACCCAAGTCCGGCTATCCATTATTCAACTGCTCCACTTGGAAAAACCACTGAACTCGAAGGAATGTCAGTGCCCCAATTTTAAAGCGGAATTTTACAGTAGCTTTTGGGTCGAATGTCACGTTTGGTGCGCCTTTCCGCAAACACTATTGGGCTGGACTTACTTTGACTTTTACTCCTCCTGGAGCATAGGCCATGAGGGAAAAAGGCTGTGAGGATTGAGGGAAGATGTTAAACTCTGCTTCAACTCTGCCTGTCTAGGTGGCTGTGAGCCCGCCATGCTGTCACAGACTATTACATCACATGAAGGTCTGTGTTCACCCCTACCGCAAGGGGAAAGTAGGGCATGCTGGTCTCTGAAAACAAAGTTCTGCAGCCCCAGAAATTGAGAGGAAGAGGCAGACACTAAAACAAACCTCCAGACAATAAAGCGATATAAACAGCCATTTTAATTCTCAGGGCTTTGCTAGAGGAGTAGTGGCTGTCTTCTTCCCCAGGGTATACGGCTGCTGGCCAGTAACAGATTGGTGTGTTTGTGTGTCGTGGCGATCGGATTTCACCTCACCTCTGTGTCCTTTCTCTGTCTCTCGGTCTGTCTGGAGGTCTGTCTCTCGGTCTGTCTCCGTCTGTCTCTCGGTCTCTTTCTGTCTCTCTCTCTGAATGTCTGTGGATGACGAGGCAGGCTGTATTGTGCAGAGAAGGAGAGGGGGTGATTGCGACGACGACGGGGGGGATGACTATCACTTTTTTTTATCGTGACGTTACCAAAACACAAATGCCCTGCGGGAACATTCTAACCCAGCGAAGGAAGGCTCAGCGGCGCAGGGGAGCGAGGGAAAGAAAGAAAGAAAATAGAGCTCTCCTTTTTTTCAGGATCTATAAATAGCAGCAGCTCATCTGCCGGGGCCATTCTGCCGCATGGTCGGGGTTAGAGGCAGTGACCGACTAGGGATGGGCATGAGTACTCGAACTGATGTCAAAACTCTTATCTTTAACCAGAGATCACAATTTTTGCAAATACTGTTAAACTTTTTGGTGGAATGTGCTTTGTTGTCTTGAAGACCACGTCAATTTGCTTTGACTCTAGTGTTCCATTTGTAAGTTTGCGGGGCACATAAAAATAGAAACCAAAGCAAGCGTCACAGAGTTCTAGTCCCTAAATTCCCTTTCCCCTCCAAGTCTCACTCACTCAATTGCGTTTGGACACAAGCGCCTGTTTAGAAATAAATGCCTATAAAACCGGGGGGGACAGTGGGCATAAAAATGCCTCTTCTGGGATACACAAGCTGCATTCCTTGCCAAACGACGACCGTTTTATCACAAATGTAGAATTGATTAGCCTAGTCCTGGAAGGTTCTCCCATCTCCACAGAGGAGCTCTGTCAGAGTGACCAAGGCCCTTCTCCCCCGATTGCTCAGTTTGGCTGGGCGGCCAGCACTAGGAAGAGTCTTGATGGTTCCAAACTTCTTCCATTTTAGAATGATGGAGGCCACTGTGTTCTTGGGGACCTTCAATGCTGCAGACATTTTTTGGTGCCCTTCCCCAGATCTGTGCCTCGACACAATCCTGTCTCGGAGCTTCGACCTCATGGCATGGTTTTTGCTCTGACATGCACCGTCAACTGTGAGACCTTATATAGACAGGTGTGTGTGTGCCTTTCCAAATAATTTCCAATCAAGGGAATTTACCACAGGTGGACTCCAATCAAGTTGTAGAAACAACACAAGGATGATCAATGGAAACAGGATGCACCTGAGCTCAATTTCGAGTCTCATAACAAAGGGTCTGAATACTTCTGTAAATAAGGTATTTAAGTTTTTTTATTTTTAATACATTTGCAAACATTTCTAAAAACCTGTTTTCACTTTGTCATTATGGGTTATTTACTGTACAGTCGTGGTCAAAAGTTTTGAGAATGACACAAGTATTGGTCTTCACAAAGTTTGCTGCTTCAGTGTTTTTAGATATTTTTGTCAAATGTTACTATGGTATACTGAAGTATAATTACAAGCATTCCATAAGTGTCAAAGGCTTTTATTGACAATTTACGTTAAGTTTATGCAAAGAGTCAATATTTGCAGTGTTGACCCTTCTTTTTCAAGACCTCTGCAATCCGCCCTGGCATGCTGTCAATTAACTTCTGGGCCACATCCTGACTGATGGCAGCCCATTCTTGCATAATCAATGCTTGGAGTTTGTCAGAATTTGTGGGTTTTTGTTTGTCCACCCACCTCTTGAGGATTGACCACAAGTTCTCCATGGGGTTAAGGTCTGGGGACTTTCCTGGCCATGGAACCAAAATGTCGATGTTTTGTTCCCCGAGCCACTTAGTTATCACTTTTGCCTTATGGCAAGGTGCTCCATCATGCTGGAAAAGGCATTGTTTGTCACCAAACTGTTCTTGGATGATTGGGAGAAGTTGCTCTCTGAGAATGTGTTGATACCATTCTTTATTCATGGCTGTGTTCTTAGGCAAAATTTGTGAGTGAGCCCACTCCCTTGGCTGAGAAGCAACCCGACACATGAATGGTCTCAGGATGCTTTACTGTTGGCATGACACAGGACTGATGGTAGTGCTCACCTTGTCTTGTCGGGACAAGCTTTTTTCCGGATGCCCCAAACAATCGGAAAGGGGATCCTTCAGAGAAAATGACTTTACCCCAGTCCTCAGCAGTCCAATCCCTGTACCTTTTGCAGAATATCAGTCTGTCCCTGATGTTTTTCCTGGAGAGAAGTGGCTTCCTCTCTGCCCTTCTTGACTCCCAGGTGTCTTTTATACAGGTAACGAGCTGAGATTAGGAGCACACTCTTAAAGGGAGTGTTCCTAATCTCAGCTTGTTACCTGTATAAAAGACACCTGTCCACAGAAGCAATCAATCACCATGGCCAAGACCAAAGAGCTCTCCAAGGATGTCAGGGACAAGATTGTAGACCTATACAAGGCTGGAATGGGCTACAAGACCATCGCCAAGCAGCTTGGTGAGAAGGTGACAACAGTTGGTGCGATTTATTCGCAAATGGAAGAAACACAAAATAACTGTCAATCTCCCTCGGCCTGGGGCTCCATGCAAGATCTCACCTCGTGGAGTTGCAATGATCATGAGAACGGTGAGGAATCAGCCCAGAACTACACGGGAGGATCTTGTCAATGATCTCAAGGCAGCTGGGACCATAGTCACCAAGAAAACAATTGGTAACACACAACGCCGTGAAGGACTGAAATCCTGCAGCGCCCGCAAGGTCCCCCGGCTCAAGAAAGCACATATACAGGGCCGTCTGAAGTTTGCCAATGAACATCTGAATGATTCAGAGGAGAACTGGGTGAATGTGTTGTGGTCAGATGAGACCAAAATGGAGCTCTTTGGCATCAACTCAACTCGCCGTGTTTGGAGGAGGAGGAATGCTGCCTATGACCCCAAGAACACCATCCCCACCGTCAAACATGGAGGTGGAAACATTATGCTTTGGGGGTGTTTTTCTGCTAAGGGGACAGGACAACTTCACCGCATCAAAGGGACGATGGACGGGGCCATGTACCGTCAAATCTTGGGTGAGAACCTCCTTCCTTCAGCCAGGGCATTGAAAATGGGTCGTGGATGGGTATTCCAGCATGACAATGACCCAAAACACACGGCCAAGGCAACAAAGGAGTGGCTCAAGAAGAAGCACATTAAGGTCCTGGAGTGGCCTAGCCAGTCTCCAGACCTTAATCCCATAGAAAATCTATGGAGGGAGCTGAAGGTTTGAGTTGCCAAACGTCAGCCTCGAAACCTTAATGACTTGGAGAAGATCTGCAAAGAGGAGTGGGACAAAATCCCTCCTGAGATGTGTGCAAACCTGGTGGCCAACTACAAGAAACGCCTGACCTCTGTGATTGCCAACAAGGGTTTTGCCACCAAGTACTAAGTCATGTTTTGCAGAGGGGTCAAATACTTATTTCCCTCATTAAAATGCAAATCAATTTATAACGTTTTTGACATGCATTTTTCTGGATTCTTTTTGTTATTCTCTCTCACTGTTCAAATAAACCTACCATTAAAATTATAGACTGATCATTTCTTTGTCAGTGGGCAAACGTACAACATCAGCAGGGGATCAAATACTTTTTTCCCCTCACTGTATATATGTAAAATACCCATCCCCATGACTGAGGCAGTAACAGAGACACAGCCCGGTGACAGAGGCTGAGACAGCATGATACAATGGAAGCACACTCTGTCCTCTAGCCCATGCCACTGTGACTGCTGTCACCACAGTTCAGGTGACCTGTCAATGTCAACACATTCCCATGTCATCTACAGGGCGTTTTGTGTGTTGTGTTAGACGTTACAAACCCTCATATGTGGAACTCATAATTGAGCTCATGTTTCTCTGTGCTTATTCGATCATCATAAGCACCAGTTGGTGTGCAACTGTCTGCATTTTCCATTATCATCTCTCCCACACACTCTCTGCACTGGTATGTCATTTCACTTCATTTCCCCATGATGCATTGGTTGGCTCAGTGAGTATATGTCACTTCGGCTTGGCAGTTTGAGAGAGAGACCGGAGGGGGAGGGAGAGAGTAAAGGTAGGGAGAGGAGGGGGTGTGTGGGCCTGCATGCTGCAGCTGACCAGTGCTCTCATGTCTCTCCTCTCAGCCCCAGAGATCCAGATAACTAGTGGAAGAATGTTAATGCCTCTGCTATGTGGTGAACTGAACTCTACAGTGCCAGGACAGGCCATGACACGGTGTTCCTGTACTGCTGCCTTTAGAGGTTCCCTTCTCCCCAAGTGTGAACTTGCAGACACCCTCCCTCTCATGGATTCACCAATGGTGGAAGGTAACTCCCTCCAGCCAATGCTATCACCAATCCAATGCTGTGTGCTATTCTCTCTTTAAGGAAAATTATCTTTGAGTCCATGACAGTGTCCTACTGCTGCTTTCAGTCTCTTTACTACAGCAGGGATGACCAATCCTGTAGAGATATTTGCTATGCACTGCAGGGTTTCTTCCATCCCTGCTCTAATAGGGCATCACTGCTCTATCGATAAAAGGAACAATATGATTGATTCTCCCTTACAGAGAACTTGATTGGTTCTCATTCTCCATCACCAGTGGAGTGTGTGTGTGTGTGTGTGTGTGTGTGTGTGTGTGTTAGATGTTACAAACCCTCTAATGTGGAACTCGTGCTCATGCTGTTAAGATGACTCCTCCCTCATAAGCCATGTGTGTCATGTAGTCAATAAGCCGACACGTAATAATAAAAGCCTGCAGTCAGGCAGCTAGGGCTTCTGAGAAACCATGTCTTGCTTTTATACTGGCGGTTGTGCTTTGAAACATGGAACCAAAGGTATGCAAATTAGATATCTTGCCATGGTGTGATATGAATGTGTCACTCCCACCCTCCACTCCCTCCCTCCCACCCTCCACACTTTTTGCGACAAACTTAGGGGGCCAAATAAAATCACTTGCGTGGGAACCCTGCACTAGGCGGTTCTGTGCCTGAATTACTAAACCAGGCTGCCTGTAGCATAATTATTTCCCTGTGGCCCTGTCGAAGTAGGATTCGACAAATAAACGTTGATTTGGGTTTGACCAGACACACCCAAGGGAAGGGGCCGTTAAACAGTTACCTGAGCAGCCCTATTGTTCCTCCCTGTTGTAGCGTCTTCTAGCCCAAGTCAATATTTGCCCAAACCCCTGGTGGTAGTAGTAGTGAGAGAGCAGTCACAATGGGACCCTGCCTGGGGTTGAAAGACGGGTCATTAAGCCTAAAACACAGCTTGTGAGGTTACCACACAGCTATCAGTCTTCTTAGAACAGGAGGACAAACATGTTTTGTTGTTCTGCTAAAGTGATAAGACTCGCCGCTCTCTCCTCACGTCTGTCTGTCGGGTCTCCGTCTCTTGCGCTCTCTCGCTTTCTGTCTGTCTCTCTGTCTGTGTCTCTCTCGGTCTCTTACGTTCCCCAGCAAGAAAACTAAATAATGTCGCTCAAACAGAAGGGGGAACTAACAAAGAGTCACTGACAACCACCAAAACGAAACAGGTGGGGTTTTAGGAGAGGTTCTGAAAGACACTCATGGAGGTGTCCACTGAAATTTGACTAGCAACAACAACTGGAACATAAAACCCCCACCATGAGCGCCCACTAAATTTGCCCAAGAAGAGGCAAACAAAATAAAACCCCAGACCTAAACACAAAATGGAGCAAAAACGAAAACGGGAAACTATTCAAAATAGGGAGAGACAACTAAAGGTGTTGACCCTCCACATCTCTCAAGACCTCTGGAGCACTGGGCCAGCCACTCTTAAATAGCACCTGGGCCAGCACAGGTGAAACGCCTTCTCGCTAACGAGATGGCAACCAGCACAGGTGTAACACATGCTGACTAACGAGGTGACACCAATCAGTGCGCCCTACGCGCTAATGTGCTATACGTGCTTAAATGTCAACTTCAAAACAAAATGGAAAAAAACAACCTGTAACAGTCTCACTCTGTGTCTGGTAGCTCACTGCAGCCTAGTCCAGTCCAGTCTGCCAGGGAGAGCAGGTTCTCCTCTATCTCCATCTGTCTGACTCTCGCCAGGGAGCTGCACTGAAACTCAGATCGGACGTTACGAAATCTAACCTGGATACAGTATAGCACATTATGTGTGTGTGTGAGCTTGCGCATGCAGCAGTGAACGTCCCTGTTGACTGGGGCTCGTCTGAAAAGCTTCCAGCCTCTCTCGGCCCTATAAATATTTCAGAGTAAACTCTGTCTCGCTCTCTAGTCTGTGAGCTGTGTGTGCAATATGTGTTGGAGCCCTGTTGTTTGTGTGTGTATGGGCTGTGTGAGATTCGATCCATCAGACAGGAAGTGGTGTGTGTGTGTGAGAGAGAGAGAGGCATGAATCCCTAGTGTCTGGCTGCAGCACTATCTATATGTGGTCTGGAACATCAGAAAGAGAGACTGGCAGCCCATCCTAGCCCATACCCAGCCTGTACACATCCCTAGCCTCTACCCAGCCAGTTCCTAGCCAGTACCCATCCCATCCCTAGCCAGTACCCAGCCTGTACCCATTCCATACCTAGCCTGTACCCATTCCATACCTAGCCTGTACCCATTCCATACCTAGCCTGTACCCAACCCATACCTAGCCTGTACCCAACCCATACCTAGCCTGTACCCATCCCTAGCCCATACCCAGACTGTACCCCATCCCCTCCCCTGGCAGACCTTCTCCCCAGGGGTGTTGTGCACTTATCCCTTCCCAGACGGAGGGGCTAAGATTGGGCTATGCAGCACCCTGCTCCATGTGCTCCTGGAGCTGCAGGAATCCTGGTGGGCCAGACTGATGCTGTCCCAATCTATCTGGGATGATTAGAAGATAGAGGAAACTTATATCAGACACCTAGCTTAGTGGATTTGACTCTCAGGCCTCGGCGGTCTTCCCCTCGGGAGCAGATGATCACTGGATGAATGACCACACTGATCCCAGTGGTGGTTAAGCATTTTACTTCAACAACCTAAAAGCACTCCCTTACTCACTCCAAGGCCTGTCATTTCTGCTGTCAGAGTCTTTCTCTGAGTTGCTAATGGTGCATGTTGGAGCAGTGTGTTCATGTGACTGTGAATACAGGTGGTGCTAGCTTTATGTTGGTGTGTTTGTGACTGTGAATACAGGTGGTGCTAGCTGTATGTTGGTGTGACTGTGAATACAGGTGGCGCTAGCTGTATGTTGGTGTGTTTGTGACTGTGAATACAGGTGGTACTAGCTGTATGTTGGTGATAGATTTAATTTGTATTTTAAGAATAATGACTAAAGGATTTCACCCCAAATACAGTATAAATGTGTGAACGGTGTTAGTTATAATGTAGTGTCAACCCACTAACAGAGGGGGAGGAGTTAGAAACTGCTGAGAAAGCATTCCAGGGTGAAGGGGACTGAGAAGCTGTTTAAAGGTGGGCGGAGCAAAGTGCCCTTGTGTGTCAGGGGGTATAAAGGCTGTGTATGTATTTTCTGGCGCCAGAGCTCTCCATGATTAAAAATACAGATCATTCTTGCTGGTTGCGGACCTTTGTTTAATTCATGATTAAACCAGATAATTTACACCCTCTGGGAATTATTCAGAGCATTAAGTTTGATTAATTAGAGATAGAAATTCTTGTGACAGTTGGTGTGTTTGTGACTGTGAATACAGGTGGCGCTAGCTGTATGTTGGTGTGTTTGTGACTGTGAATACAGGTGGTGCTAGCTGTATGTTGGTGTGTTTGTGACTGTGAATACAGGTGGTGCTAGCTGTATGTTGGTGTGTTTGTGACTGTGAATACAGGTGGTGCTAGCTGTATGTTGGTGTGTTTGTGACTGTGAGTACAGATGGCGCTAGCTGTATGTTGGTGTGTTTGTGACTGTGAGTACAGATGGCGCTAGCTGTATGTTGGTGTGTTTGTGACTGTGAGTACAGATGGCGCTAGCTGTATGTTGGTGTGTTCTCTTCTGTTTGAATAGTGGTCAGACAATAGTGTATGTGTTTTGAGTTGTGGTTGGACCATGATGTGTGCACACTGAGTATACCAAACATTAGGAACACCTTCCTAATATTGAGTTGCACCCCACCCTTTTGCCCTTAGAACAGCTTAAATTCATCAGGGCATGGACTCTACAAGGTGTCGATAGCGTTCCACAGGGATGCTGGCCCATGTTGACTCCAATGCGTCCCACAGTTGTTAAGTTGGCTGAATGTTCTTAGCGTGGTGGACCATTCTTCATACCCACGGGAAACTTGAGCGTGAAAAACCCAGCAGTGTTGCAGTTCTTGAAACAAACCGGTGCGCCAGGCACCTACTACCATACCCCGTTCAAAGGCACTTATATATTTTGTGTCAGTTGTCTCAAGGCTTGAAAATCCTTCTTTAACCCGTCTCCTCCCTTTCATCTACACTGATTTTGAACTGGGTTTAACAAGTGACATCAATAAGGGATCAGAGCTTTCACCAGGATGCACGTGGACAGTCTGTCATGGAAAGAGCATACTCAGTGTATGTGTCGTGCCTGAGTAAACCACACGCGTGTGTGTGTAGTGTGTTTGACACTATATGTGAGCGTGCCGTTCAACATGGTATGTTTTGTCTCTCAACCTGCCGTGGATGCGTACACTGCGTCTCTCTGCAAAGTTTCAGTTTTGTCAGTGAGCAGCGAGAGTTCTGCAACACCAGGCAGAGCAGGTTATTTATAGAACAGCAATATTACTTTGAGCAGAGGAACTCAAATTTACACCTCGTTCTAGCGCGATAGACTGTATGTACATGACTCTAGTTTTTTTTTCTCTCTCTCATGTCCTCTCTTAAACACACACAAACACACATACCCTCATCTCCTCACCCTCTTGCATGCTATGTCTCACATTGTGTGTACATTTTGTGTAAGGGAAGGGGAAATGTATAGTTTCCTGTCAGTGGTTTAGCCTTTAACACAGATAACTATAGTGTGCTACAGCCTCAGTGTGCTACAGCCTCTGTGTGCTACAGCCTCAGTGTGCTACAGCCTCAGTGTGCTACAGCCTCTGTGTGCTACAGCCTCTGTGTGCTACAGCCTCTGTGTGCTACAGCCTCTGTGTGCTACAGCCTCTGTGTGCTACAGCCTCAATGTGTTACAGCCTCAGTTTGTTACAGCCTCTGTGTGCTACAGCCTCAATGTGTTACAGCCTCAGTTTGTTACAGCCACTACAGCCTCAGTGTGCTACAGCCTCAATGTGTTACAGCCTCAGTGTGTTACAGCCTCAGTGTGCTACAGCCTCTGTGTGCTACAGCCTCAATGTGTTACAGCCTCAGTTTGTTACAGCCACTACAGCCTCAGTGTGCTACAGCCTCAGTGTGCTACAGCCTCAATGTGTTACAGCCTCAGTGTGCTACAGCCTCAATGTGTTACAGCCTCAGTGTGCTACAGCCTCAATGTGTTACAGCCACTACAGCCTCTGTGTGCTACAGCCTCTGTGTGCTACAGCCTCTGTGTGCATGTGTGTCAGCTCAGCCTCATTTCATTTCAGTCATTTAGCAGACGCTCTTATCCAGAGCGACTTACAGGAGCAATTAGGGTTAAGTGCCTTGCTCAAGGGCACATCGACAGATTTTTCACCTAGTCGGCAGGTAGCTTAGTGGTTAAGAGCGTTGTGCCAGTAACCGAAAGGTCGCTGGTTCTAATCCCCGAGCCTCAACCTGACACCAGCTAGCAGCCAGCCCTACATGGAGCAGAGTCTCTCTCGCTCTCTCTCAGAACAACCTTTAACTGATAAGGCATTTAAAAATATATAATTTGTTGGACTTAAAGTAACTGTCCAGTTAATAAATAATTTGTAGACTTCAATTAATTTAATTATGTTAAAAAGCAGCTTTTCTGTGTTTTGAATGGTGTGGGCGTTCCCCAACAACAGAATGTTGTGGGCGTATACCGGTCATTAAATTAGACCGCTGATTGGCTAGCTGGAAAGATACTTTAAATTGGTGCCCTGGAATCCAAATGGATATGCTCCGTTTCACCATAGTAGATGGTGAAACTGAGAATCTCAGTTAGGAATCAAGGTTATTAAATTGGAGTCTTATGCTGTGGAAAACATCAATTATCCCAACACCTTCCTCCTGCTCCTCCCATCATCTCTCATTAGTCTGTTAGAGAGACGGGGCAAAGGTCTTTTCTTTTTGGGGAAATAGTATTAAAGTATTTGTTAGATTTATGTAAAGATTTAGGCTAGATTACCACAAAATCTGCCGCAAAAGCATCTTGGCGTAGAATTGTGCGATTTATATACTTACCACCACAAAGTCTGGTGAAAAACAGCGGCCTAATTTGAATAAAAACAACTAATCAGTCTGAGACACAAACAGGCATATTTTATACTTAATGTAGTTATGCTTATATAAAATACACTGTCCATTTCATCTACCCATATTCTTAGAATTATGTTTTATAAATGACTTGTAATAAGTCAAGTTTGTCATTTAGGTGCATCAAAGAGTTCTGAATGTTTTAAGATGTTGCCAATGCGGTTAAGATGAGAGAGGTGTGCCAAGGTAGTGACTGAGAGAACCTGTGCCAGGTATTAGAAGTCATTTTAAACAGAACAAGTCCCATCCCAGTCGTAATGGCTCTGGAGCCTTGCTCATACCTATTGACTCAGCAGTGAGTCAGGTTAGATTCATGTTGATTTAAAAACAGACCTGTCCACATTCTCTGTCAAGTCCCACAGTCTCCTGACAGCCGTAACGTTCTAATGTAACTCAGCTGTGAATTGGGTAGGATCAGGTAAATTCAGGTGAGTTCAGATAGATGGATAGAAACAGACCTGACAGCAGTGAGTCAAGATCCGGTAGATCTAGAAACATGCCTCAGTCTCTCAGGATGTTGGTAGCATAATGACTTGACTAACTGGGTCCTACAGGTGGTCGAGCACTGAGCAGGTCAATTTGAGGTGAGTTCAGGTAAATAGAAACAGACCTGACTGTCTGTCTCAGGATGTGGGTAGAGATGTAATAATGACTAACTGGGATATACAGGTGTTTTGAGCTGGGATAGGAGATAGGAGACTAATTCAGCAGTGAGTCAGGCCAGGTACAGGTAGATCTGTACTGACCTGACTGTTTCAGGATGTGGGTAGATTGCATGCATATTGAGTTGACTAAATAGGATCTACAGGTGGTTGAGCACGAAGGAGGAGGGATCAGTCTGTTACAACAGATAAAAAGCGACAGGTGTGTCATTGACACTAGCTGTGAGATAAAGGCTGAAGGTAAGGCTGGATCCTAGGAGTGTGTCTGACTAATCATTCCCCCACATGCTCAGGCCTGAATTTGTTTGTGGTGAAAGTAAGGAGTAGGTTATATTGCAACAGGTATTTGGGTCTACAGTGAACAGACTAGCCTATTGCTGTTTTTCTGGTAAAGAAACTGTTAAAAGGACCACCAATGAAAACTCTTTGAATAAGTAAGACACAATATGGTGTCAAATTAGGGCTGATGAAAACTACCTCCAACCGGCTATCCATTTTGGCCTAACCCAGGGATGTCTTTGTAAAGGTAGTTGTTACGCTCTCCGTCCCGTGTGCCCAATCTCTCACTGGCCTCATTCAGGGCCGTATTAAAACCAAACCATTGTACGGCAGCACAGCATCAGACCGTGTGTGTGTGTGTGTGTGTGTCTCCTCATCACAGTAAATAGGCCGTTAAAGTGCAGTTTTCATAGAAGGCTGGTCTCCAAGAGGATGAATCACTGTCTCCTCTCTCTCTCTCTCTCACTCCCTCCCGCTCACTCTCATTCTCTCTCTCTACTCTGTGCCCATCCTCTCTCTCTACTCTGTGCCCATTCTCTCTCTCTACTCTGTGCCCATTCTCTCTCTCTACTCTGTGCCCATTCTCTCTCTCTACTCTGTGCCCATTCTCTGCTCTCATCCCCCTCTTCTCTGAGGCTGAGTTAGTTAAATTAAGGAAACCGAGAGAAAGAGCTCTCTTTCCTCGTCCATGTCTCCCTGTGTGTTACTGAATTAGCCGTGCCGTGCCCTCCTCTTTCTCTTGGTCTCTGTCTCTCATGCTTTCCCTCATGTGGGTCTCTCCATTCAGCTGTCTTTCTCGCTCTCTTTCTTGCGCTCTATCTCTCCCTCTGTCCCTCTCTCTCTCTTTGTCATGCTCTATCATCTATAAATAGTTCTCATGTGGGATGGAGGTGTTTGCAGCCATCTCGTGATTTACATTTCATTTTCAGCTCTGGATTATTTATTTACCTCCCGTGAACCCGGCTCTCGCTCTCCTCGCTGTCTTTCACGCTCTCTCTGCCCCCTTCGCTCCTCGCTGTCTTTCGCTCCCCTCTCTGCCCCCTTCGCTCTCTCTTTCACTCCCTCTCTGCCCACTTCGCTCCCCTCTCTCTCCTCCAAATAAAGGGGATAAAGAGATGAAGAGGGGCTTAATGAACACACTGGGTGGAGGGGGCTGGATGGAGGGGGCTGGAGGGTGGAGGGGGCTGGATGGAGGTTGGCTGGCAGAATCTGTTAGGGCCCGTGTCATGCTGGGCGACTGTCTGGTTTGGGGATAGTCTGCCTCTTTCTGTCTCTCTCTGCCTCCTTCGCTCACAATTCAGTAAAAATTCAATGCACTTTATTGGCCATGGAAAGTTTAGGATCTTATAGGCCTATAGGAAGGAACATATTATATTAAAGGTGATATGTAAATAATAACAATGACAGTTCTCTCTATATTTCTCCTTCTGGTTCGCTCCGGCCTACGGCCCAAACACAGGCAGGTTCGCTGTCTCAGGCTGGGCTCTTTAGAGATGCAACCTACCCACTGGACACACTGGTTGAATCAACGTTGTTTCCACATCATTTTAATGAAATTATGTTGAACCAATGTGGAATAGATGTTGAATTGACATCTGTGCCCAGTGGGTAGCGCTGACTACCTCGCTTGAGTGCCTCCCAAAGGGGTTTGAAGAAGCTCCCCCCCCCCCCCCAAACAAACGTCTAAGGCGAACAGACGTCTTATCCTGTGTTTTTGAAAGTTGAGTGGTTTTGTTCTGAGTCACTGGTCGTTATTGCTGTGTGTGTGTCTGTGACTGTGACTGACTGTTCACTCATTGTGACACTTGTGCAGCTGGCCTGTCATTATGTGAAACAGGATGTTAGCAGAGAGACAGTCACAGGACAGTGTAGGTGGTGGCAGGCTGTCACTCAGCACCTCTATTGGTGTGTCTTCTGACTTCTCGTTGAATTCTTCTGACTGTTGCATGAAACAGGATGCTTACAGTGATACAGAGACCCAGTCACAGGATGATGGTGGTGTTGGTGGCGGTCACGCAGCACTCTGCAGCACATCTATTGGTGTGACTTGACTTCTGGACCCGTATTCAAACAGTGTCTTAGTGGTAGTGCAGATCTAGGATCAGGTCCCCCAGTCTGTATAATATTATTCATATTCATGATCTAAAAGGCTAAACTGAACCTATATCAGATACAGCACTACTACTCTAAGACTCTTGGTGAATACAGGCCTGGACTTCTTACTAGTGATGGGCGAAACAATCGATACAGTTACATATCGCCATATTATTTTGGACGATGTTATGTCAATACTTTGACTCCAAGGGGGAAAACTCCAGTATTTTTCATCCTATAGCTTGTTCTCCATCTTCTTTTAAAATAGTGAGCCAAAAGGTTTTCAGCACTTTTATTTCCCTGACCGATCAAAACAAATTGTCTCATGCTCTCTCTTGTCTCTCTGCAGCAGACATATAGTGAGCAATATGTTTGGAACATCAAATCGTAATAAAATCGCAGTGTCGGCAATACATATAGAATCGTAACAATCGTGATAATCGCAGTACATATCGTATCGTGAGGTCCCAGGTAATTCCCAGCACTACTTCTTACTGTTGAATATGATTATATCCTTCCAGGTGAGTAAGACAGAAAGTGTACTTTCTGTGTTGGTGAGATTAGAGAGGGAGATGGACTATTATCTTAGACAAGCACTTTCCTGTAGAATGACTTAATCACCTGGGTCGGCAGGCTATGTGGTTTGTTGGTACCGGTCCAGACCTAGCTGAGGGGAAATTCCACCTGTTTTAGTCATGTCTGTTTCCCAAAAGGCACCCTTGTATTCCCTATAATAGTGAACTACTTTTGACCAGGGCCTATATAAACCTCTTCCTTGAAGTCGCTCATCTTAGCCAGATTAGGCTACTGTTTATCTCCAAGCAAGCATACTTCTGCTCTCTGCGTCAGCCACACAGCCTGTCAGACACCAGTAAAAAAAAAAAACTGAATGCAGTTTCTTTGCTTGCCCTCTATCCATTCATTGCAAACACATTGCCACTTGTCTGTCATTGGAGAGGTGAGAGGTCAGCCCAGTAACATGATCTCTCCCAGGTCTTGTGTTTGATCAGACAGACAGACAGATGGACCGACAGATCATTGATTTAAAGGGAGTGGCTGGTGGCAGGCATTGAGAGCCTGTATGTATTGCTGAGGACAGGGCCATTACTCAGGGCTAAACTGTGACTGTGTGGCATGGGCAGCTGAAATAGGGTGAGGCAGACACAGCCCTGTTGGACAGTGACAAATGCCACCCTGCTGTGCCTAATCACCAGGCGCCCATCGGCACTAGCATGTCCCTAGCATGACATCCCGCCCCACAAACACACAGGTCAAGGTCCAAAAGAATAAAGACATTTCAAATGTCATATTATGTCTATATACAGTGTTATAGTGATGTGCAAATAATTAAAGTACAAATGGGAAAATAAATAAATACGGGTTGGATTTACAATGGTGTTTATTCTTCACTGGTTGCCCTTTTCTTGTGGGAACAGGTCACACATCTTGTTGCTGTGATGGCACACTGTGGTATTTCACCCAGTAGATAAGGGAGTTTATCAAAATTGGGTTTGTTTTCGAATTCTTTGTGGATCTGTGTAATCTGAGGGAAATCTGTGTCTCTAATATGGTCATACATTTGGCAGGAGGTTAGGAAGTGCAGCTCAGTTTCCACCTCCATTTTGTGGGCAGTGTGCACATAGCCTGACTTCTCTTGGGAGCCAGGTCTGCCTATGGCAGCCTTTCTCAATAGCAAGGCAATGCTCACTGAGTCTGTACATAGTCAAAGATTTCCTTAAATTTGGGTCAGTCACAGTGGTCAGGAATTCTCCCACTGTGTACTCTCTGTTTAGGGCCAAATAGCATTCTAGTTTGCTCTGTTTTTTAAAATTCTTTCCAATGTGTCAAGTAATTCTCTTTTCGTTTTCTCATGATTTGGTTGGGTCTAATTGTGTTGTTGTCCTGGGGCTCTGTGGGCTCTGTGTTTGTGAACAGAGCCCCAGGACCAGCTTGCTTAAGGGACTCTTCTCCCAGTTCATCTCTCTGTAGGTCATGGCTTTGTTATGGAAGGTTTGGGAATCGCTTCCTTTTAAGTGGTTATAGAATTTAACGTCTCTTTTCTGGATTTTGATAATTAGCGGGTATCGGCCTAATTCTGCTCTGCATGCATTATTTGGTGTTTTTCATTGTACACTGAGGATATTTTTTGCAGAATTCTGCATGCAGTCTCAATTTGGTGTTTGTCCCATTTTGTGAATTCTTGGTTGGTGAGCGGACACCAGACCTCACAACCATAAAGGTCAATGTGTTCTATAACTGATTCAAGTATTTTTAGCCAGATCCTAATTGGGATGTCGAATTTTATGTTCCTTTTGATGGCATAGAAGGCCCTTCTTGCCTTGTCTCTCAGATCATTCACAACTTTGTGGAAGTTACCTGTGGCGCTGATGTTTAGGCTGAGGTATGTATCGTTTTTTGTGTGCTCTAGGGCAACAGTATCTAGATGGAATTTGTATTTGTGGTCCTGGCAACTGGACCTTTTTTTGGAACACCATTATTTTTGTCTTACTGAGATTTACTGTCAGGGCCCAGGTCTGACAGAATCTGTGCAGAAGATCTAGGTGCTGCTGTAGGCCCTCCTTGGTTGGTGACAAGGAGGGCCAACAGCAGGACGGCCTCTCTCTGTCTCTCTCTGATGCTTGTCTTAATAGTTTGATGCTAATTTTGGTGGGTTGCATAGTTCTTGCCTTCTTGGTGTGGTCATATGAAAATGCTTGTGGCGTTCATTCCCGTCAGCGTAGACTGCTAATGACTGACCAGCTACTCTGCTGATTAAAATGTGCTGCCCTTGTGTTTCCACCGTGTCCAAGTGCTCCATCCATGTATTTGTCCAACGCCTGATACTCAAACAGCCTCACAAAGGCCCTCCATTGTATGAATAGGGGAAGCATATATTTTTTAGAAACACATCTTCTAAAGACAGAAGTAAATGCAATAGAGAAACCAGTGTGCTCTTTTGCATGGTCAGGCCATGCCCCAGAAGTGAACTGGAAGTGTCCCACATTGGCCTTTATTAGGATGTTAACATGTTTTACTGCTGCATTCTAATGGCTGTCGATCTGATTCTGAAGGACATGACTCTGGACTAGATGAACTGGCCTACATTCAGTTTATGTATCGCCCCATCTCTAGGTATTTTGGGGCCATAGAGCTGTTATTTCTGTCCTCAAATCACCCACAGTGGCGAGACTGTTAGGCATTGACATTGTCTTCATAAAGTATTCACACCCCTCGACTTTTTCCACATTTTGTTGTTATAAAGTATTTAATAATTTGATCTACACAAAATATTCTAATGTCAAAGTGGAAGAAAAAATTTATAACATCAAACAATTAAATAACACTGATATATCTTGATTAGATAAGTATTCAACCCCCTAATCAATACATGTTAGAATCATCTTTGGCAGCAATAACAGCTGTGAGTCTTTCTAGCTAAGTCTCTAAGAGCTTTGCACACCTGGATTGTGCAACATTTTCCCATTTCTTTTGTTTTTGTTCTTCAAGATCTGTCAAGTTGGTTGTTGATCATTGCTAGACAGCCATTTCCAAGTCTGGCCATAGATTTTCAAGCTAATTCAAAACTGTAACTAGGCTACTCAGGGACATTTAATGTCGTCTTGGTAAGCAACTCCAGTGAATATTTGGCTTTGTGTTTTAGGTAATTGGCCTGCTGAAAGGTGAATTTGTCTCCCAGTGTCTGTCTGGAAAGCAGACTGAATCATGTTTCCTCAAGGATTTTGCCTGTGCTTGGCTCTATTCCATTTATCCCCAAAAACTCCCAAGTCCTTGCTGACGACAAGCATACCCATAACATGATGCAGCCACCACCATGCTTGCAAATATGAAGTGGTATTCAGTGATGTTTGATTTGCCCCAAACATAACTCTTTGTATTCAGGACAAAAAGTTCATTTCTTTGCCACACTTTTTGCAGTATTACTTTAGTGCTTATTGCAAACAGGAATGCATGTTTTGGAATATTTTATTCGTTACATGCTACCTCCTTTTCACTCTGTCATTTATGTTAGTATTGTGGAGTACCTACAATGTTGATCCATCCTCAGTTATCTCCTATCACAGCCATTTAAACTGTTTTAAAATACCCATTGGCCTCATGGTGAAATCCCTAAGTGGTTTCCTTCCTCTTCGGCAACTGAGTTAGGAAGGACATCTTATCTTTTGTAGTGACTGGGTGTATTGATACACCACCCAAAGTGTAATTAATAACTGTACAATGCTCAAAGGGATATTCAATGTCTGCTTTATTTTTTATTTCTTTGCACATCTAACAATAAGTACCCTTCTTTCCGAACCATTGGAAAATCTCCCTGGTCTTTGTAGTTGAAACTATGTTTGAAATTCACTGCTCGACTGAGAGACCTTACAGATAATTGTATGTGTGGGGTACAGAGATGAGGTAGTCATTTTAAAAATCATGTTAAACACTATTATTGCACAGGGTGAGTCCATGCACCTAATGTGACTTGTTGAGCACATTTCTACTCCTGAACTTATTTAGGCTTGCCATAACAAAAGGGTTGAATACTTATTGACTCAAGTAATTTCAGCTTTTCATTTTGAATTAATTATGGGTTGACACAAAATCTCAATCCATTTTAAATTGGGGCTGTAATGCAACACAATGTGGAAAAGGTTAAGGGGTGTGAATACTTTCTGAAGACACTGTATATTATATTTTCTGTCTGCTCTTGACCTGTTTGACTCTGGTTGAGCCACACAGTCTGGGGCACTTGGTGCTGTTGGAACTGGAATGAAGACATTTTGGTCTGGAGGGTTCGGTCTTGTCTTGACAGCTGAACTAGTCAGACCTAAAATCTCAACCACAGAAGTCCTCCAGGCAGTCCACAGAGACTACACTACACTACACTGCACTGCACTACACTACACTACACTACACTACACTACACTGCACTCCACTGCACTACACTACACTACTCCACTACACTCCACTGCACTGCACTGCACTGCACTGCACTGCACTGCACTGCACTCCAAGATCCAGACCTGGGGCTGCGTCCCAAATGGCACTCTCTTCACTATATAGTTCACTACTTTTAACCAGGGTATATGGGAAGGGTAGTGATATGGGAAGGGTAGTGATATGGGAAGGGTAGTGATATGGGAAGGGTAGTGATATGGGAAGGGTAGTGATATGGGAAGGGTAGTGATATGGGAAGGGTAGTGATATGGGAAGGGTAGTGATATGGGAAGGGTAGTGCACATAGGGAATAGGATGCCATTTCAGACACAGCCCTAGACGGTATGTAACCTCTCAATCTCTTGCACTGTGAGGACAGGGCCTAGAAATCCACAGCAGCCGGAACCCCCCAACCCCCTAACCCTATCCTCACCCCACCTCAGAATCCCTCCTGCTCAAAATGTATTACACTCGAACTTCAGACCCCTCAGCACCCCTCTCTTCCACTAAAAGCGCATTCATCTTCTTAAAATGGAGCAACATCCCCCCCTCTCTCCACAGTCCCCCACATGATGGTAGGGGACAGAAGCAGCAGTGAAAGATTCCAGCAAGTTAAGCCCTGACTGAGACTATGGACCTCCACCCTTCTCCCTTAAATCTTATAGGGAACCCAGCTACTCTTAGCCCTGTCTATAGACCTCCTCCCTTACATCTTATAGGGAACCCAGCTACTCTTAGCCCTGTCTATAGACCTCCTCCCTTACATCTTATAGGGAACCCAGCTACTCTTAGCCCTGTCTATAGACCTCCTCCCTTACATCTTATAGGGAACCCAGCTACTCTTAGCCCTGTCTATAGACCTCCTCCCTTACATCTTATAGGGAACCCAGCTACTCTTAGCCCTGTCTATAGACCTCCTCCCTTACATCTTATAGGGAACCCAGCTACTCTTAGCCCTGTCTATAGACCTCCTCCCTTACATCTTATAGGGAACCCAGCTACTCTTAGCCCTGTCTATAGACCTCCTCCCTTACATCTTATAGGGAACCCAGCTACTCTTAGCCCTGTCTATAGACCTCCTCCCTTACATCTTATAGGGAACCCAGCTACTCTTAGCCCTGTCTATAGACCTCCTCCCTTACATCTTATAGGGAACCCAGCTACTCTTAGCCCTGTCTATAGACCTCCTCCCTTACATCTTATAGGGAACCCAGCTACTCTTAGCCCTGTCTATAGACCTCCTCCCTTACATCTTATAGTGAACCCAGCTACTCTTAGCCCTGTCTATAGACCTCCTCCCTTACATCTTATAGGGAACCCAGCTACTCTTAGCCCTGTCTATAGACCTCCTCCCTTACATCTTATAGGGAACCCAGCTACTCTTAGCCCTGTCTATAGACCTCCTCCCTTACATCTTATAGGGAACCCAGCTACTCTTAGCCCTGTCTATAGACCTCCTCCCTTACATCTTATAGGGAACCCAGCTACTCTTAGCCCTGTCTATAGACCTCCTCCCTTACATCTTATAGGGAACCCAGCTACTCTTAGCCCTGTCTATAGACCTCCTCCCTTACATCTTATAGGGAACCCAGCTACTCTTAGCCCTGTCTATAGACCTCCTCCCCTTACATCTTATAGGGAACCCAGCTACTCTTAGCCCTGTCTATAGACCTCCTCCCTTACATCTTATAGGGAACCCAGCTACTCTTAGCCCTGTCTATAGACCTCCTCCCTTACATCTTATAGGGAACCCAGCTACTCTTAGCCCTGTCTATAGACCTCCTCCCTTACATCTTATAGGGAACCCAGCTACTCTTAGCCCTGTCTATAGACCTCCTCCCTTACATCTTATAGGGAACCCAGCTACTCTTAGCCCTGTCTATAGACCTCCTCCCTTACATCTTATAGGGAACCCAGCTACTCTTAGCCCTGTCTATAGACCTCCTCCCTTACATCTTATAGGGAACCCAGCTACTCTTAGCCCTGTCTATAGACCTCCTCCCTTACATCTTATAGGGAACCCAGCTACTCTTAGCCCTGTCTATAGACCTCCTCCCTTACATCTTATAGGGAACCCAGCTACTCTTAGCCCTGTCTATAGACCTCCTCCCTTACATCTTATAGGGAACCCAGCTACTCTTAGCCCTGTCTATAGACCTCCTCCCTTACATCTTATAGGGAACCCAGCTACTCTTAGCCCTGTCTATAGACCTCCTCCCTTAAATCTTATAGGGAACCCAGCTACTCTTAGCCCTGTCTATAGACCTCCTCCCTTACATCTTATAGGGAACCCAGCTACTCTTAGCCCTGTCTATAGACCTCCTCCCTTAAATATTATAGGGAACCCAGCTACTCTTAGCCCTGTCTATAGACCTCCTCCCTTACATCTTATAGGGAACCCAGCTACTCTTAGCCCTGTCTATAGACCTCCTCCCTTAAATCTTATAGGGAACCCAGCTACTCTTAGTCCTGTCTATAGACCTCCTCCCTTACATCTTATAGGGAACCCAGCTACTCTTAGTCCTGTCTATAGACCTCCTCCCTTACATCTTATAGGGAACCCAGCTACTCTTAGCCCTGTCTATAGACCTCCTCCCTTACATCTTATAGGGAACCCAGCTACTCTTAGCCCTGTCTATAGTCTCCTCCGTTCTGTCATATAACAAAACCTTTCCACCCCCCCTCCCCCTCTTCCTTTTCTATGTCTTATAGGAAACCCTCACCGCCCAGCTTTCTTATGGTTAACCCTTGCCACTCATCGTTCCCTCCCCCATCGCTATATATCTTATAACGTTAGCGAAACCTTCGCCGCGCAGGTTTCTTGGGAGTGAAAGGGTTAATGGAATGCAGGTAATCTGGAGACAGGAGGGGCGGCTGGCTGTGTCGAGTTGTGAAATATCGCAAAGGAAACCCTATAGGGGCCTTTCTGTTCTATAGGTTACGAGCCAGCAGCCTGCCTTGTCCCGTACCTGCTCTAGTAACTGAGACTGAGCTGTGGTGTGTGTGTGTGTGTGTGTGTGTGTGTGTGTGTGTGTGTGTTTATAAGCACTGCTCAGGGTAATGCATCATAGAGGACCGTAATTGCTCTTAATGTTTTAAGTCATCTCCTTCCTCCTGTAGGGCTGCCAGCCTGCCACATTCATAGTAGAAAAGTAACTGCAGACTTCATCCACCGCAGCCCTTCTCTCCTCCTCTTCTCCCTCTTTCCTCTCTTTTTTTCTTACTACCTTCTTCCCACTCTCCCTCTGCTGGGGGTCTATTCCACAGCCCTGGCCCCTTCTTTAACCAGCACCATGTGTGCCTGTGTGGAGCGTTGCACCTCTGTGTGTGTGTGGATATGGTATCTGTGTGGCTGTGCACATGTATGGTGGGGGTGCTGGGGCATGATGGCAGTGAAGGGTGGGGGTGCTGGGGCATGATGGCAGTGAAGGGTGGGGGAGGTAGAGTACCAGTACCTATCAGGTTGCCAGCCCTGTCAGCTCTCCCAGTTCTGCCGCTCCAGAGGAACTAGATCCAGAGAGCTCCAGAGGCCAGAGGAGTTAGACCCAGAGAGACCCCCAAAGGCCAGGAGAGTTACATCCAGAGGCCAGGGCAGAGTGCTCAGACCCTGGGGGGAATTCTCGCTGTCTCTCCTGATCCTGTATGTACGATACAACCTGCCTGGAATGTTTAGAGAAGCTCTACTCAGTTTAACACTGTTCACCTAACAACCGAAGTCAGCCTGCAGGTGCCCGGCCCGCCACAAGGAGTTGCTAGAGTGCGATGAGCCAAGTAAAGCCCCCCCGGCCAAACCCTCTCCTAACCCGGACAATTGTGCGCCGCCCTATGGGACTCGCGGTCACGGCCGGTAGTGACACATCCCGCGATTGAACCCGGGTCTGTAGTGACGCCTCAAGCACTGCGATGCAGTGCCTTAGAACGCTGCGCCACTCGGGAGGCCCAGTTATAGGTTTCTATAGGCTTCTGTGTCCTCATGAGAATATGTAGAGAAAGTATAGACTGAGCATTCCACAAAGTAGGCGGGTAACATTTACAGTAGCAACAACAAATTCAAAGGGCTAGTATTTGCATATAAGAAGATGGCTGTATTATGTAACGTGTCCGATGGGAATATCTAATATTAATGTAAATGTAAATCTAATGGTGAGAGAAAGTGGGTGGGAGAGAGAGAGAGAGAGAGAGAGAGAGCAAGGGAGAGAGAGCTCTGGTCAAAAGTAGCATACTACCTAGGGAATAGTGTGCCATTTTATGCAGCACATTCAATATGGAAGGGGAGAAGAAGATTCTCACCGTGAAACTGCAAAGGCAGAACCAACACAGAACAGTCGGGCAGGAAGAATTCATTTTCTGTTCCCTTTGCAACAGTTCCTCTGCTTCTTAACTCAATTTACTGTAGTTTTATTTTTAGATATCCAGAACAGCAGTATCCAAGCAAACAATTAGCCTGTTACAGAGACTAGGGGAAGTTCATTTGGGGGGTATTTTTAAAGTGGTTATCCATGTAATGCAGTTCATGCTTTTAGCGGTCGTGTTAAGAGCAGTACAGGGACATACTCTCATATACCCTCATATACCAGAAAGGAATGTTGTTTCAGTATATTTCCGTCTAAGGCCCATAAGTTTTGTCACATCTCTCTGAGAGGATTCCTGTTTTTCCTGTTGGTTGGTGATATCATCTCCTCAGTCCTACTTTACTTTACAGGGCACGTTCTCTCTCCTATCCCCCTCCCTCTCTCTCTCTATTTCTCTCTCTTTCCATCTCTCTTCCTCTCTCTGAGCTAGTCTGGCTAAGGGGGTGAGGAGGGCGACCCTCCCGTCTCAGATAGCATTGAGTCATCATGCTTTATGGCAGATTTTAAGTGGGCTTTAAGGTTTCTCCCTCCCTCCCCCTTCGTCTCTGGCTCTTTTCTCCCTTGCTGTGTCTGTAATCCCGTATCTCTCTCTTTTTCTGTCTTTTCTCTCTTTTTCCTCTTATGGAAGAAAAGATGAGAGGAGGTGCCTCCTCTCATCGTGAGGCGGTGGTCAGGTTAAAGGGTGGAGCGGGGTCTCTCCTTTCCATCTGAATGATAGTGACTGGCTCCTCCAGCTTCTTCCTCCTTTTCCTTCTCAGACCCTGCTTTATATTCCATGTGTCTATAGCTTCCTCCAGTGGAAATGTGAGTAATTTAGCCCTAACTGTGGCTCTGCTATTCTCTCTGATTGAGTTTCATGCTCCACAGCAGAAGAGCTGTCAGAGAGAGAATCTAAAGTTGTGTCCCAAAAGGCACCCTATTCCCTAAGTAATGCACTACTTTTGAACAGGGCCTATAGGGCTCAGGGTCAAAAGTAGTGCACTATATAGGGAATAGGGTGCCATTTGGAATGCAACCTAACTGCCATTTGCAGCGCGAGCCGCCCAGCTAATGGCTATATTGGTGTACCCCAGAGGAATGCAACAATGTTTTATTGAATGAATTTGCATCCATGGTGGCAGCAGAATGAATCAGGCAGGATTCTGTGGTGTGAACTCAGACTAGATGTATTTGAGAAAGGGGTACTTCATGTCCGTCAACATGAGTCGCATCTCAGCCGTGTCACTCCCTGTGGAATGGAATGGCATCAGATCATTCCATTCTTCCATTCCATTTCATAGGAAGTGACACAGCTTTAACTAACCCGATCTATGTGATGGTTATCAGTGCTGCTTCTTCCCTGTGACTGACAGTCAGTGAGAGGACAACTGTGGAATGAACCACTGAGTCTTTAATTCCACAGTGGTTTGATTGACAGCTCTCTGACCTGAATAAGTCCACCTCTGTAACTCCAACACTTGACTTCCTGTATGGTAACCCTCCCTATCTCTCCCTCTTTAATGTCACAGGCCAGAAACATGTTGCTTGCTTTGTCTCCTTTGTTTTTTGTTTTTACATTTGATTAAACCTTTATTTAAGCAGGGAGTTGTGCTGAGACCACGGCCTCTTTCACAGATGAGCCCTGCATGAACGCATCAATACACATCAATTACACAATACATGAAAAGCAAAACAAAATCATATGAAACTAACACATTCTTCAGTAAAAAGGCCCTCTAACATCCGCCTGATTGCCCAACTCCACCAACTTTAAGGACTTTTGGAGATCATTCCACACGAGGCGCAAAAGCACTAGAAGCAGATTTACCTAACTCAGTGGAGATTGAAGGGATCTCCTGGGTTAGCCATCCGTGAGTCCAAGTCTTGTAACTTTTAGCTTTGAAAAACATTAGCTATGAATGTTAGCTAAAGTACAAAAGGGAAAATAGATTAACATAATTATAGGTTCTATTTACAATGGTGTTTGTTCTTCACTGGTTGCCCGTTTCTTGTGGCAACTGGTCACAAATCTTGCTGCTGTGATTGCACACTGGTATTTCACCCAATAGATATGGGAGTTTATCAAAATTAGATTTTTTTTTTCGAATTCTTTGTGGGTCTGTGTTATCTGAGGGAAATATGTCTCTCTATGGTCATACATTTGGCAGGAGGTTAGGAAGTGCAGCTCAGTTTCCACCTCATTTTGTGGGCAGTGTGCACATAGCCTGTCTTCTCTTGAGAGCCAGGTCTGCCTACGGCGGCCTTTCTCAACAGCAAGGCTCACTGAGTCTGTACATAGTCAAAGCTTTCCTTAATTTTGGTTCAGTCACAGTGGTCAGGTATTCTGCCACTGTATACGCTCTTTTTACGGCCAAATAGCATTCTAGTTTGCTCAGTCTTTTTGTTAATTCTTTCCAATGTGTCAAGTAATGATCTTTTAGTTTTCTCATGATTTGGTTGGGTCTAATTGTGTTGCTGTCCTGGGGCTCTGTGGGGTCTGTTTGTGTTTGTGAACAGAGCCCCAGGACCAGCTTACTTAGGGTCTCTTCTCCAGGTTCATCTCTCTGTAGGTGATGGCTTTGTTATGGAAGGTTTGGGAATCGCTTCCTCTTTCTCGCTGTCTCTCTCTGCCTCGCTCGCTCCTCTCTCTCAATTCAATTTCAATTCAAGGGCTTTATTGGCATGGGAAACGTATGTTCACATTGCCAAAGCAAGTGAAGTAGATAGTAAACAAAAGTGAAATAAACAATGAATATTAACAGTAAACATTACACTCAGAAGTTCCAAAAGAATAAAGACATTACAAATGTCATATTATGTATATATAGTGTTGTAATGATTTGCAAATAGTTAAAGTACAAATGGGAAAATAAATAAACATAAATATGGGTTATATATCCTCTGCCTCTCTCTCTCTCTCTCTCTGCCTCTCTCGCTCTCTCTCTCTGCCTCTCTCGCTCTCTCTCTCTGCCTCGCTCTCGCTCTCTCTCTCTAGCTCGCTCTCTCTGCCTCTCTCTCTCTCTCGCTCTCTCTCTGCCTCTCTCTCTCTCTCTCTGCCTCTCTCTCGCTCTCTCTCTCTCTCTGCCTCTCTCTCTCTCTCTCTCTCTCTCTCTCTCTGCCTCTCTCTCGCTGCCTCTCGCTCTCCCTCTCTCCCTCTCTTTCTGCCTCTCTCTCTCTCTCTCTCTCCCTCTCTTTCTGCCTCTCTCTCTCTCTCTCTCTCTCTGCCTCTCTCTCTCTCTGCCCCTCTCTCTCAGCTTCTTGCTAAGGTGCGAGTTCCGTATCCATGGACAAAGTTATGACGTTCAAAGTTATGACAGTTCTTGCCACTGTATTGTCTCTTTGTACCAGGCTGTCATTGTAACCAATAACTTCTTCTTACATGACTTGCCTGGTTAAGTAAAGGTTAGATAAATAAAAATGGAATAACTTACCCAACCCAAGGTGATTCAGCAACAGACATGACTTTGATGGGCATATTAGAGAGATGTGACTGTTGTTTTTTGTGGCACCACACAAAGTTATGACAGTTCCTGTTCCCTTCACTGAAGCATGTGTGAGATTAAAGACAACCAATAACAAGCCATAGTGCCATAATGAATGCCAACAGCTCATCCCCTGTTGAGTAAAAAAAATAAATATATATATATATATATAAACAGAATAAAGAATAAACATGACATTTCTGGCAAGGTAGGTATTCTGGAATCGGTCCAAAAGTCTAATTTCATACCATATGATTTGTGGTGCCCCGGAGTTGTTTGAACATACAGACATAGGCCTGCTGTACTCTAATTTACTATCAATTTAAACATCTGCATCTAGGCACGAAATATGCAATATGTGCAACAGTTGATTGAGCTATGAAATATGTACAGAAGCCAATAGCGGGCGGTTGTATTATCAGATCTAGCTCCAACATGACACAGTACTGTGGTATGCAGGCTCACCTGTGTTTCCCTGCAGGTATAGAACCAAATATCGTCTCTGCCCGGCCCCATGGAGGAATTGGATTCGGGATGGGCATGAGTACTCGAACTGATGTCAAAACTAAATCTTTAACCAGAGATCACCATTTTTTTCAAATACTGTAAAAGTATTTGGTCGAAATTATCTTGAAGACCAACGTTAATTTGCTTTGACTCTAGTGTTCCATTTGTACATGTGCATTTGCGGGACACAACAAAAAATAAACCAAGCCAAATATCACACAGCTCTGCTCCCTTTTCCCTCCATGTCTCACTCACTCAATTGCTTTCCGACCGCTCCCTCTACACGCGTGCTGAGTGCGCCTACAGAATTAAATGCCCTTAAAAACGTATCTAACTGATGGGATACACAGGCTGCATTCCTTACCATAATGATAACCGTTTTATCACATTCATAATGTACTGGTTGACTGAAGTGGAGAATATGTTCCAACAATGAGCTGCACTTTTAGAACGATCGCGTAAAAATTCATAAATTGCTTTTTGGTCTTCATTTAAGGTTAGGCGTAAGGCTAACAGTGTGGTAAGGGTTAGGTTTATAATCAGATTTTAAGAAGCAAAATTGTAGAAACATGCTTTGTTTGACTGACTTTGTGGATGTGGTAACTAACTTCAGTGACGACCCTACTTTGTGAACTGCTAGTGGCATTTATAATTTGGTTAGCCTAGGCTAGTATTACCCCCCCTATACATAGACAGGATCCACACTGAAAATATGCAAAAACATTTGATAAAGACGGAGCGTATTTTCATCAGAATCATTAAGCCTACGCCTACTCACCAAAAATATGTCAGGACCATAATTCATCCTCATGCAGTGTTCAATGTAGAATTGTTAATCCATGTCAAATTCTGAGGAACAGGCGTAATAAACTAAATCAAATGGTCTGTATATCGAAAAGAAGACAGTTTGGTTTGTAACCCTGAAAAATGAGCTCCGTTTCAAATGATCAATGGCAGACTAACTGTTCCAGAAGAGATGCCGTTGCACAGCCAGAGGTTTCTACAAGCACCTCTGCTGAGATTACTGCCTTTTTAAATGTTGTGGTCTGAATACTTTCCGAATGCACTGTGTATTGTAGCTATGCAGGTCCTGGTCAAAAGTAGTGCACTACATAAGAAATGGGATGCCATATCGGACGCGTTAGTATTTACAATACATCTGAAACATTCTTCAGCTGAACCGTCCAGACGTGCTGCTGGCAGAGACTACTCAGAGGCTCTCAGACCAGGCCAGGAGAAGATTCTATCGACTTCTTCAGTTGGGTCCAGTGAGGGCTGCATCTGGTTTTAGCATGGGGCCCTGCCTGGGCCCTGCCTGGGCCCTGCCTGGCCTGTCTGTTATTACCTGGCAGCTAGGGTCACTCCAGTTACACACCTCTCATTTTACAGTGGCTGGGCTAAAGGTAAATAAAGGAGCTATACACTTGAAACACTCTCTCTGTAGGCTATAACTTGTTTGACTTGTTGTGGACACTGCTTTTAAACAGCCTTGTTTCCTTTGTGTGTCCATGTAAACAAGAAACCTCCTAACTAGCCTAACCCAGCTTTTAGAGAACATCAGATTTCTTCATAGATTGTGTCCTGCTGCTTTAGGGTTTAGAGTCCTGGGGCAAGTGGGTACGAGTCTCAACTTTTATTTATAAAGCAAGGCTTTATTTAAAAGGCCAGCCAGGCATATAAATATGATTTTGTTTTCCTAGGCTAAATCTATCCCTCCCAAATAGCCGAACCACATGGATCAGCGCATGTGCTCTACACAGTGACGTTAAGGTCCTAAGACTGAAGAAAACAACACTCCATCCCTCCCTCCCTCCCTCCCTCCCTCCCTCCCTCCCTCCCTCCATCCATCCCTCCCTCCATCCCTCCATCTCTCCCTCCTTTTCTCCCTCCTCATACTCAGTCTACTACTCATTCTGCCACACAGGAATCTTGCTTTCTTCATTTCACTCTTTTCTCTTTCTCTCTCTCTCTCTCGTGTTTTCTTGAACCCTTGTAACCCCTGACAGTGGGTCTGATGTAATCTGTGTGTTGCTGAAGGCAGCAGGCAGCTCTGGGGCAGTGAACAGGGCTAACACTGTTTCTTTGCATTCAGTGTCTGTATGTCTTCACTAGTGGGTTTATAGGACTATCTGCTCCACTGTAGCTCAGTGGTTCCCAACCTTTCTCTGTTACTGGACCACCAGCTAAATGTTGCTCTGCCCGCGGTACCCCTGAAGTACCTCCTCATGTGCATTTTACCAGTAGGTCTCATGGGTCTTCTCAAGTACCCCCTGTGGATAGTCCAAGTACCCTCAGGGGTCCTAGTACCCCTGGTTGAGAACCACTGCTGTACCACAGGATGGCTTCATGGACTATTCCTTGTCTCCTCACCTTTTCCCATCATCCCTCACACTGCCCAGGATGTGAATAGTCTATAGATGTAGGCTTATTAGCCATAGCTAACTTCGGCACATTTACAGTGCATTCGGAAAGTATTCAGACCCCTTCCCCTTTGCCACATTTTGTTACAGCCTTATTTTAAAATTAAATACATAAAAATCAATCTACACACAATACCCCATAATGACAACGCGAAAACAGGTTGTAGACATTTATGCAAAAAAAAAATATATATATAAAAAAATAGACCTTATTTACATAAGTATTCAGACCCTTTGCTATGAGACTCAAAATTGAGCTCAGGTGCATCCTGTTTCCATTGATCATCCTTGATGTTTCTACAACTTGATTTTGAGTCCACATGTGGTAAATTCAAATGATTGGATATGATTTGGAAAGGCACACACCGGTCTATATAAGGTCCCACAGTTGACAGTGCATGTGAGCAAAAACCAAGCCATGAGGTCGAAGGAATTGTCCTTAGAGTGCCGAGACAGGATTGTGTTGAGGCACATATCTGAGGAAGGGTACCAAAACATTTCTGCAGCATTGAAAGCCCCCAAGAACACAGTGGGCTCCATCATTCTTAAATGGAAGAAGTTTGGAACCACCAAGACTCTTCCTAGAGCTGGCCGCCCGGCCAAACTGAGCAATTGAGGGAGAAGGGCTTTGGTCAGGGAGTTGACCAAGAATCCGATGGTCACTCTGAGAGAGCTCCAGAGTTCCTCTGTGGAGATGGGAGAACCTTCCACAAGAACAACCATCTCTGCAGCACTCCACCAATCAGGCCTTTATGGTAGAGTGGCCAGACGGACGGCACTCCTCATTAAAAGGCACATGACAGCCTGCATGGAGTTTGCCAAAAGGCACCTAAAGGACTCTCAAACCATGAGAAACAAGGTCTGATGAAACCAAGATTGAACTATTTTGCCTGAATGCCAAGTGTCACGTCTGGAGGAAACCTGGCGCCATTCCTACGGTGAAGCATGGTGGTGGCAGCATCATGCTGTGGGGAGGTTTTTCAGCGGCAGGGACTGGGAGACTAGTCAGGATCGAGGGAAAGATGAACGGAGCAAAGTACAGAGAGGTCCTTGATGGAAAAACCTGCTCCAGAGCACTCAGGACCTCAGACTAGGGCAAATGTTCACCTTCCAACAGGACAGTGACCATAAGCACACAGCCAAGACAACGCAGGAGTGGCTTCGGGACAAGTCTCTGAATGTACTTGAGTGGCCCAGCCAGAGCCCGGACTTGAACCCGATCTAACATCTCTGGAGAGACCTGAAAATAGCTGTGCAGTGACACTCCCCATCCAACCTGACAGCGCTTGAGAGGATCTGCAGAGAAACTCCCCAAATACAGGTGTGCAAAGCTTGTAACGTCATACCCAAGAAGACTTGAGGCTGTAATTGCTGCCAAAGGTGCTTCAACAAAGTACTGAGTAAAGTGTTTGAATACTTTTTTTGCAAAAAATATTACAACCAGTTTTTGCTTTGTCATTATGGGGTATTGTGTGTAGATTGATGAGGGGAAAAAAACAATTAGTTCATTTTAGAATAAGGCTGTAACGTAACAAAATGTGGAAAAAGTCAAGGGGTCTGAATACTTTCCGAATGCACTGTACATTGACGCGTAAACTGAAATGTTTTATGTGCGCGGTCCCAGTCAAACTGACAGATACTGTAAATCTCTGGTCTGCGCCAAGTTGGAAGAGGCTCCCCGCTAGGATCCATTTAGACTAGATTCCACGATGCCATGCCAACTCTTGTTTATGAAATAGCCCTTTCTCTATCATGTGCCTCAGATTTACTGACTGACTGTCACTTGGAAACTATGTTGCTGAGCTGATCCCACTGTGTGTTGCCACCCGTTGTTATAATAACATATGGTGTGGCCTCTCCCCACCCCTCCTCTCCCTTCCTCACCCCTTCTCAACCCACGCACCAAGCGTCTGACTGTTTATTTTTTGGACAATTCGCAATTCAGAGCATGCTGTATAGAACACCAATACAGCACAATATAGAAGTCAGAGGTCACCAGCAGTTAGGTGTGTGTGTGTGTGTGTGTGTGTGTGTGTGTGTGCGCAATTGGCTATGAAGTACAAGTCAATACAAAGGAATCCAGGTTTGACATCTTTACTCTGTTACTGAATAGGCACACACACTCTGCGTCGTGGTGTATGTATGCTATCTGCTATGATATCCATTGTATAGACAGTCTTAGAGATAATTGCTCCCAGTTGGCACTGTATGATAATTGTACAGGTTTCACCTTTCCTAAAGAATGGACGTTACACTGACTCAATGATACGCTGTTTAAGAGATCCGCCCAAGGCGTTTATTTCTCGGCAATTATTATGCTCCGGAATGATCTCAATTATTCCTTTTATCATCTTTCATTATCAAAATGTTAGCAGAGCTGGTTTCTCTTTTGTTTCAAACGACAAATCTCTTTCTCTTTCTCTCTCTCATCCCTGTAGTTAAAATTAAATCCTTTGAATGCTTCCCTTTTAACGCCTTTAATCTCTCTCGCGAGCCCACACACACACACACATCTGAACCAGTTGATTAGATCTAGGCGGTGTGTTCCCAGGGTTCACAGAGGTGATCAGGAGCTAACGGGACAGATCAGATCCTCCCAGGTGCCCCACAGTAGAGAGAGAGAAGTAAAGTTATCACTGTGTTTATCTCCATTGAAAAAGAGTGTCCTTATTTTCAACTATGCTTTAACTGTGATGCTACCCTAGCTTTGAGCTATGCCACCGAGAATGATGACCGATCTAGAAAGATCATAACCTTGTATTGTTTCAAACACTAACAAAAGTTTTTCTGTCTTCCATGTGCTGTTGCTGTCGTTGACGCTGCTGTTTCTATCCTACCAGGTAAGCACATGCATCTATATTTTTGCTAGTGTTGTATTGCTGTGTGTATATGTGCGCGTGTGTGTGTTTCAGCCAGTGTGTGTGTGTGACCGTCTCGACTTGGGTGTTTACTCTCAGGAGGGAGACGCAGCGCTGCCAAGCTCTTTATTGTAAGGCTTCAGTAGGTGAGAGAAGGTCTGTTTGGTCCTGGTGTTTGTGCACTCTGCACCGCACGTCTGCAGCCCTCACAGGGACTGGACGTGTACGGTAGGATGCCACATGGCTTCTGCCAGGATTTCCTATTTCCTCCCATTTGGTTTTGCTAGAGTTCTTCCTCGCTGATTTAGTCTATTGTCTTTGTTCACTAACAGTGTTAAATTTAAGCAGCAAGCCTGGGTTCTGACTGCTGAGTGAGTTTGATATATTCACACAAACTGGTATGTGGCAGCGCCATACGCTATGACAGAAACAGACACTCCTACACAGTAACAGTACCCCACCTGTGCTGCTAGGTTTGATGTGCTCACAGCCTCACACACACACGGTACCGGCCTGTGACCGCAAACATCATGTCATCTCCCACACCTCCCCCTCTACTCTGCGCACATCATTCCATGTCAGTCTCCTGTCAGGACATATCTAAAAGGAGAGGGTGGGGGGGGGGGGGGGGAATCCTGTGGTGAATCATGCCCAGCCCGTTGCTCCTGCCAGCTAGCAGAGCGACTCCTCCCTCCTCCCATAGCCCACAGCAGCAGTGATGCCTCCCTCCTCCCATAGCCCACAGCAGCAGTGATGCCTCCCTCTTCCCATAGCCCACAGCAGCAGTGACGCCTCCCTCCTCCCATAGCCCACAGCAGCAGTGACTCCTCCCATAGCCCACAGCAGCAGTGACACCTCCCTCCTCCCATAGCCCACAGCAGCAGTGACGCCTCTCTCTTCCCATAGCCCACAGCAGCAGTGATGCCTCCCTCCTCCCATAGCCCACAGCAGCAGTGATGCCTCCCTCCTCCCATAGCCCACAGCAGCAGAGTGACTCCTCCCATAGCCCACAGCAGCAGTGACGCCTCCCTCCTCCCATAGCCCACAGCAGCAGTGACGCCTCCCTCCTCCCATAGCCCACAGCAGCAGTGACTCCTCCCATAGCCCACAGCAGCAGAGTGAATCCTCTCTCCTCCCATAGCCCACAGCAGCAGAGTGAATCCTCCCTCCTCCCATAGCCCACAGCAGCAGAGTGAATCCTCCCTCCTCCCATAGCCCACAGCAGCAGTGACTCCTCCCTCCTCCCATAGCCCACAGCAGCAGTGACTCCTCCCATAGCCCACAGCAGCAGAGTGAATCCTCCCTCCTCCCATAGCCCACAGCAGCAGTGACTCCTCCCTCCACCCATAGCCCGCAGCTGCCTGCCTGGCATTCCAGACATTTTCAGATGTTCTCTAAACCTCCATACAGGAAGTGTGTGTCTGTGGGTGCGTCCCAAATGGTACCCTATTCCCTGTGTAGGGCACTACTGTTAACCAGGGCTCATAGGGCTTTGGTCAGAGGTAATGCATTATATAGGTAGTAGGGTGCCATTTGGGATGTATCCTATTTGCTTTGCCTCTATAGGCTGATAAGGGGCTGGAGATGCAGGATGAAAAGATGGAGATAAGTAGGTCTCTAGATTGTAATTGGTTGACAGGTCTATTCTCTGCTATCTCTGTAATTGTTGCACAATCTGATGTGTGTTTTGGGGGAGGGGTTGAGAGACACCTTGATGGATGTGTGTGTGTGTGTGTGTGTTGAGCCTTGCACATTCCTTTCCTCCAAGGTGTTATCTGTAGGAATTCACACCCAGGCTTTATGACAGGGATTATGACCATAAGTGATCGCAGTACAGCCATATAATTAGATCTTGAGCCATATTATCCGCCAATATTAGGCTTTTACGGATGTATTCGTATCGTCGTTTAATGCACCGAAAAGGAACGATATATAAGATGTGGAGAAAACGCAGCGCTGTGCCAGTCGCAAATCTTGTGATTTGATGCTTTTCCTTTTTAAGTGCCAACCACCAGAATTCAGTGGCTACAGCGCTACAGTCGATGAAAACGTACCTTGGCACATTTTCTTGCTGCAATCAGTGCAGTCGGTCGTGCTCTATATATGTAACTGTGTAACATGTTGGTGCATATGGGATTTGTTCTTGCATTTAAAAGGCCCACTTGTGACTCCAACTGATATGTATAAAGAAAAGTCTCAACTTTAGTGCTAAGGTGTTAAAACCACCACTTCTATCAAGTCTAGGTGTTAAAACCACCACTTCTATCAAGTCTAGGTGTTAAAACCACCACTTCTATCAAGTCTAGGTGTTAAAACCACCACTTCTATCAAGTCTAGGTGTTAAAACCACCACTTCTATCAAGTCTAGGTGTTAAAACCACCACTTCTATCAAGTCTAGGTGTTAAAACCACCACTTCTATCAAGTCTAGGTGTTTAAAATCCACCACTTCTATCAAGTCTAGGTGTTTAAAAACCACCACTTCTATCAAGTCTAGGTGTTAAAACCACCACTTCTATCAAGTATAGGTGTTAAAACCACCACTTCTATCAAGTCTAGGTGTTAAAACCACCACTTCTATCAAGTCTAGGTGTTAAAACCACCACTTCTATCAAGTCTAGGTGTTAAAACCACCACTTCTATCAAGTCTAGGTGTTAAAACCACCACTTCTATCAAGTCTAGGTGTTTAAAATCCACCACTTCTATCAAGTCTAGGTGTTAAAACCACCACTTCTATCAAGTCTAGGTGTTAAAACCACCACTTCTATCAAGTATAGGTGTTAAAACCACCACTTCTATCAAGTCTAGGTGTTAAAACCACCACTTCTATCAAGTCTAGGTGTTTAAAATCCACCACTTCTATCAAGTCTAGGTGTTTAAAAACCACCACTTCTATCAAGTCTAGGTGTTTAAAAACCACCACTTCTATCAAGTCTAGGTGTTTAAAAACCACCACTTCTATCAAGTCTAGGTATTTAAAAACCACCACTTCTATCAAGTCTAAATTAATACATCTAGTATAGGTATATTTCCTTTTTTCTCAAACCACAAGTTTCCGGCACATAAATTCTATTTGTTTTCTTTTCCTGGCGGTCATGCTGTCATTGGTTGCAGGGAAAGACATTGTTTTACACTTATTGTGTCATCAACAACAGTAACCCTTGAGAAACAAGATCCTGTGGCCTAGTGGGTTTCCTCCTAGCTAGAATCATCTCTCTCTCTCTCTCACTCACTCACTCACTCACTCACTCACACACACACACACACACACACACACACACACACACACACACACACACACACACACACACACACACACACACACACAGAGAGACTAGAATCATCTCTCTGCCACACTCCCCTTTAGCCTCGTAAACGAGACAGATCGCTGCTTTAACCATTTTGTTAAAGGCAGTGAATTGAGCAGCCTAGTTTATGAGGATAACTCCCCTTGTCTCCCTCCCTGTATAGCCAAGTGGTGCCTGGAGACAGAAAGTAACGTGCTGTGTAATTTCCTAGCTGTGCCGTGTCATCGCGTGGTTTCAGCCTGAATAAGGAATAGAGGAATATTATAAGGACCAGTTCAGATTCCCAGTCTGACTAGTCAAGATGTGTGTCCCAAATGGCACCCTATTGACTTTATAGCGCACTACTTTTGACCAGGACCCGTAGTGCACTATGAAAACAAAGGAAACTCCAAAAAGTAAAACCAGGGCCTCCTGATAATTGTTTACATTCCTGTAGTGCTTGTATCTGAGATCACATTAAGTGGACATGGGCCTAACGGGGGTTTTTAGGCTTTGTGTTGAAAAAGCTTCACTCGCACCTTTTGTCTTTGGAAGTACTCAGGAACATTTTTAAGGATTTCAATGTGTTGTTTTACAAGATTTGGGGAGAGAATAAATGGGTACATGAAAGACAGATTTGAGAAAGCAGTTCATGGTGTGTGTGTGTGTGTGTGTGTAGTTATGATGGTGGAGGTGTGGTCCTAGTTTTCTTTTCTATCAGTCAAAACCTCTCACTTTCACACATTCACATAAACACATACGCTGAGTGGACAAAACATTAAGGACACCTGCTCTTTCCATGACAGACTATCCAGGTGAAAGCAATGATCCCTTATTGTATTTCACTTGTTAAATCCACTTCAATCAGTGTAAATGAAGGGGAGGAGACGGGTTAAAGAAGGATTTTTAAGCCTTGAGACATGGATTGTGTATGTGTGCCATTCAGAGGGTGTATGGGCAAGACAAAAGATTTGAGTGCCTTTGAACGGGGTATTGTAGTAGGTGCCAGGTGCACCGGTTTGTGTCAAGAACTGCAACACTGCTGGGTTTTTCATTCTCAACAGTTTACCGTGGGTATCAAGAATGGTCCACCACCCAAAGGACATTCAGCCAACTTGACACAACTGTGGGAAGCATTGGAGTCAACATGCTTTCGACACCTTGTAGAGTCCATGCCCTTACGAATTGAGGCTGTTCTGAGGACAAAATGAGGGGGGGACTCAATATTAGGAAGGTGTCCTTAATATTTTGTACACTCAGTGTATGGTACCCTGTTACAGCACTCAGTCATGCTCAGTGCTTCTGTCATACATGTTCAACTTTATCAACTCCACGACACATTTTCTTTCCCCATTTTTAAATATAACCCACACAAGTCTAGAGACCCGAAAAAGGAAACTCCAATGACTACTACAATCCACACCCCTTTGACCTATATTTCTAGAAAGCAGAGCGTCAACTCCCTGAATGTGAATACGTTTATAGAGCAGTGAGGGTCTAAACTGGGTGGGTACAGGAACAGTTCTGACCAGACCCCATGTCAGTCTGTCTGTCTGTCACTGGGTGGGTGGAGGTACAGGAACAGTCCTGACCAGACCCCATGTCAGTCTGTCTGTCTGTCACTGGGTGGGTGGCAGTACAGGAACAGTTCTGACCAGACCCCATGTCAGTCTGTCTGTCAGTTGGTCTCTCTCTCTGCTACTAGCCAGTCTGTCTCATGCTAGCTAGCTCAGCCAAGCTGTCGGTCCAAGCGAGACTACTCCGTTATATCTGTAGCGAGGCCTAGCACTCATTAGGCAGTAGGCTATAATATCCTCCTCTATCCCCCTCTGGGCCGCTCAGCTACAGCCTCAGATACCAAACACAGCCTGAACCGGATACCAACCAAACACGTCACTTTCTCTTCAGATTTCTGCCACCCTACAACATAGCTGTGACCATGGTGTTCCCAAGCTTGGCCTGGCATCACGCTCAACCAACTTTTTTACATAGGGAGGCTGGGCCCTCTTGTTAAGGACAGGGCAGGAAATAAGTCAATCAGAGAGAGAGCACTGACAGCACAGTCAATATGTAGCCCACTCTGCTGGGTGGTGGGACCTCATGGTGGCTTTCTGCTCTGCTATCACTGTCAGTGGTTATGGGAAGGGCCTTGACTTTTTTCACAACCACGTAACCTCACCCACCAAGAGTCTAACTAGTTCCATGGCTTTGACTAACTAAAACTCCAGGGCCTAACTACTGACTGGCTTTAACTAACTAAAACTCCAGGGCCTAACTAGTGACTGGCTTTAACTAACTAAAACTCCAGGGCCTCTAGTGTGGTATACTAAATCCAGGGCCTTTTGCTTTAACATAATAGGGATTTACTAACTAAACTCCAGGGCCTAACTAGTGACTGGCTTTAACTAACTATTTCAGCTACTCCCAACTAAGGGAGGATTTTTAGATAGCTGCCCCGTCACAGCCTGAGCGTCCTTGGTGGCAGCTGGGGCCACAGTCCCTCTGTGTCACATGGTGGCTATGTCCACTGTCCAGCTCACTGCCCCTCAGCAGCTGCTCTCTCACTATGGCCATGGTCAGAGCTGGCCTGGGAGTGGACCACAGCTGAAAAGTATCTTTGTATCGTTCCCATAGATACACACCCCGTTACCTCCACAGCTGAATAGGCCCTTTTCACGATGACGTCATCTAACTTCCGCCTTTCCGCGTAGCAGGTTAACTTCACTTCCGTTCGCCCGTAACCTGAGACTTCTCTTCTGAGGTACGTTTAAGTTAAATTAGTAAAGTTAAGAGTAATAATGTTTACGTATATGCAATGGTTTGTAACTTGCTAACGTTATTGTTAATTCATAATTGTTCACTGCCTTAGTTACTTAAAAGTGGGCTAACGTTAGCTAACAACAACTTAGTACCAGATACCGATAACGTTAAAAGGTAGCGTTACATTGCTGCCTGGCTGTAATGTAACAAGTTTACTTAGCTAGCTATCTAACCCTTTGTTAGGCAGTTAGTTTATTCATGAATGTATAGTAACTCACCTGTTCAAATACTGTTGTGCATGATAGCTAGATAAATATTGATTCCTGGTCAAAGCTGAATGTTAATTTAGCTGTTTCTTTTCTCCCGGTGTCTGTATCGCAACAGTATCCCATCCAACACCGAAGCATGGCACAATCTTCGAGAAGATGCTATTGCAGTGTACCATTTTGTTCAAACAACAAACAGAAATTCCCGTATCTTCCCGTAAAAATCTCCTCAGCTCAGCAGGGAGGACACTCTTAAGACCCAGGCCATCGCCCGGCTGAGGATTTTAGTCGAGAGGGCCATACGGAGGGTGAAGGGAGTACCATATCTGGGATGGGCTTGTTCCTCTTTCCACAGTGGGTTCAGTGAATCAGCTGTGGGCCATCTGCTGCCTCTGTCGAACTATCAGGGACCTCTTGACATTAAAGGAGACAAACCAGTCTGATGTTTTTGTCAACTGGAAGTTGTATATTTCCTGAGTAAGCTAGATGGGCTGTAAATAGAAGTACTTTTATATTACTGTATTGTATGTACAAAAAAATGTAAATATGGAATTAACTTTGTTGGTAATTTAATTGATCTAATGTTATACTGTATGTTTTTGTTAAGGGTAATAACTTTTTCATAGCTATTAATGAACCTAATGTGATATATTGTAAAAATATCCAACTATTAACCATGTTATGTGCTTATGTGTCATGGCACTGATGGAACTATTAAATATATGTTTGCAAGCAACTGCTTCAATCCTTTTTGATTTTGGTAAGAGCATTTACAACATCGCAATCCTTTTCAAAATTTGTATTTCAATACATAGATATACAGTATATAACACAATTAAGTTCATTTGCAGTTAAAGAAAAACATGTCGACATTTACATCACAATCCTTTTCAAAATGTGTGTTTCAGTACATAGGAGATATACAGTATATGACAAGTTAATTTGCAGTTAAAGAAAAAAATGTCAAAGGTTCACCTTCCACATTTACCTTAACACTATTTACACATAAAATTCTGCCTTATGTTTTATAACTTAAGAAGACATCCATGTAGATGTTATAATAGAAATGATCAAGCTTCTGTCGCATTGAGTGGATAATCTCCTCATCCCTAAAGATTCTCTCAACTGTGAAGTCAGTGCGGGTACTCTGTAATGAAGTCACACCACTGAAGTCCGCTTAAGGCGAGTTGGCCTTGAACCTGATAGTAGTATTTGTGGCTCTTCTTAAGGCAGGCCTGGCCTTTAACTGTGATCAGGTGTTTAACTTGGGTAACATTTTCAACATCGCAACTCTTAACCTCAGCAAGACCAAATGGTGGTGCTTCTGTTGGGCAGAAGACTTTAGCATCCGGGCTGGCTGCAAGGTGAGGTGAATCAGGGTGGATGATGACCCCGCATTGTTTCAGAGAGACATCACAAAAATCAGAATATTGCCTCAGTATCTCAGGTTCCAGATCCAACCCTCTTCTCATAGCAGCTGTCTGAGGAGTTCCTCTCAGAATGCGGGTTGCCAAAGCCTTGGCAGACAACTCCCCACCGAACATGGCATATTTCACGGAATCTGCTGGCTGTCAGTCGGGGTTTGCGTACCTGGCTCCACAGCTGGCATTCTGACTGCATTCTTGTTTCTGCTTCAATAGCAGCAGACATCTCCTCTGACACAATCAGGCTGTCCAAATGACATTGTTGTATGTAGTTGGGCTCAAAATCAATGGGAAATTTAAAGTTGTAACCTTCAATAGGCAACTGAGGAAACTCACTGGCACCAGGGTGTTTAATAATATCTCTACTTAATTCTAGAGGGCACTGGTAAGAAAGCACAGACCCAAATGGCACAGGGCCAAATTTAGAGTCCACCAAATTAAGGCCCTCAAGCCCGTGCAGCAATTTGCAAATCCCTGGTTGTGGACGGATGTCTTTCAGTTTCTCAGCACTGGCCATGACGTGAGGATCCGGAATAGGCCCTGGCATGAAAGTGAGATATGTCAAGTTTAGATTTCATTAAATGCCACCTTATCTTTTTCACTAAAAAGACAACCACACTCATCCAGTCTCGTACATGCTTCTAATACAAATAAAAAAATATCCACTGAAAGTCTATATAAAAAGTAACAAATAATAATCACTTTTATGTTTGTATTATTTTAGAAATGCACTAAAGTCTTTGTGCTCTAGTACAGGCGGGGCTCATTCAGACTCACCATCATAGGCTCGGTACAGTGTGCACTTCACACCAGCTCTGACACTTGTTTTTTTCTTAGCCGCTGGTTTACACACCGCCATATCATTGGTGGCCTCTGGTACAATTCCCTGTGATATAATAATGATGAACAATACATTGTCAAAAGTCAATACAAACTGCAAAGTTCTGCATCAGTGTAACAAATAATGTCTGACCTGTGTCCTAGGCCGGTGCCAGGTCTGCAGTGCGCTGGTGCATGACAGAGGCAATGGCACTGTCTTAAAGCCCATGGTAACATAGTGAGCACTTTGAAAAGAAGTGCTACTATGTGATTACATAGTGCTTTCCCAGCAGAGCAGGAACATGACATGTGATTGAGTACCACAGGAACCTCTGCAGAGTCTAGTGTAACCTGTTCATAGAGACATAACAATTAGTGCTGTACTTACAAAACATTTTTTCTGCGTTTCATTATAAACTACTGTACACAATTTTCAAAACCCAATTTCTTTTTTTAATTAAGAAAAATTGGCTGTTCTGAAACCTTTGACAAGTAGTGCCAACACTTATCGAAAATTTGAACATTTTGAGTTATCACAGAATCTTTCCCAGTCTTTATTGCCGTCAACAACCCACATCGGTTTGTTAGAATTTCGTTGTGTATTAAGTTTAATGATACAAAATCAGAGCTCAGACTGAGAAACAAACTGATCCACAGTGGAACATTGTGGAATCATTCTTATTAAATCTGCAACCGCAGCAAAACACAACAAAAAGAAAACTTATCTATCTTAACCTATCTTATCATAATGTTAGAGAACTGTTTATCTGAGAAACCTGAAGCCGATGAGCCTCCTCATTTTTCTTCATGGACCTGTAACATCGCCCTCTCACTGTCACCTCACCGTTAACTACACTTGAGACTGTTTCAATACAGTGATTGGGAGAAAGGGCGCAGCATTAGCCATTAATACATTACTGACTCTTATCTTACGGTCGACAAACAGCAGTAATATTAAAAAGAGGCTGCAAAACAGAAACTCGTCCAGCTCATAACCTTCGCTAGCATAGGGCTAATTTAAGCTAAATAAAGATAAACACGTACCTTCATAATCAAACAGGTAACCTTCAACGAAGAACTTGTAGCCTTTATCAAGCTTCGATCTTGAAGTAAGGGACCACTTGTCAGCAAGTCGTTCTACGTCGTTAAGTCGTATTGGTGGCAGATGTGAAAGGGACTGGGTGAACTCCATAATGATGTGCTACTAGCTAAGCGTTCCTAAGCGACACCGGATGTAAACATAACCTGCATCGCGGCAGAACGGAAGTTGTCTGACGTCACGTGAAAAGGGCCTATACTGCCCCTTTCCTGTAGTTGCACACACTCATACACCAACTCACTCTGTCCCCACCCCTCCCTTCCCAAGACACACACATGTTCCAGAGGTGATCAGTGTCTGGGTGACAAGACTGATCTCAGTCAGTGAACTTGGCCAAGTACTAACACGCTCCACCCTCTACACTGGTATTTTAATGGTGTGTGTGTACAGTATGTATGCTATGTATGTCATGAGTTTACTTAACGAGAGTCTGTCATCGATGGAGAAAGTAAACACGTCTCGGTGAACCTCGTGTTGCGTTCCTTCACTTTGTTTATTCAGTTTCTCAAATGTTTGTCAGTCACAATTAGTTTAATTTATTTGTTTTTGTTGTCTTTGCTGAGCCTGACACACACACACACACACACACACACACACATACACTCTCGTTCCCTCCTGCACTGTGTTTGAGGGGCAGCCATGGAAACTAGAGAAACTGTCTGAATATGAGTCCATTTGGCACTGATGGATGTTAATATGGAAGAGTTTAAAGGAGGAGTAAAATTTTTTACAACCAAATGTCAATTGGTTATGTAAATGTGATGTTATAGAAAAACACCCAAATACATCCTTTTAGAAACGACAAAGCTCTCAGTATAGTGATGCAGATCTTTCATGTTGTACACATGAAATGGTGTCATTCCGAACTTTATCCGCAATGTTATATTCCCTTTTGTGCGACTATAGCCATTTCCCCTATTCAGCTGTTCTGTTCTCCATGTAGCCCGCTGCTATAGGTAACTGCCAAAATAAAGGGAACACCAACATAAAGTGTCTTAATAGGGCGTTGGACCACCACGAGCCGCCAGAAAAGCTTCAATACGCTTTGGCATAGATTCTACAAGTGTGTGAAACTTCCTGTGGGAAGCACCCCATGCTTTCAATATACTTTGTATCCCTCATTTACTCAAGTGTTTCCTTTATTTTAGCAGTTACCTGTAGAATGGACGGAGAGGTATTGCTCGAGTCGCAGCAAAATGCAATATAAAGTTGCATATAAAGTTCGGAATGACACAATTTCATGTGTATAACATCTAAAGACCGACCTCTCGGAACGCACAAGAAGCAGAACGGCAACTCGGAACGCACAGCTCGTCGATCCTTGTCACTTATGGGCTATTGCAGCGACCACACTGAGTTCCACTCCTATCAACTAAAAACAAGAAGCGGCTCCAGTGGTCACACTTTCACCAACACTGGACAATTGAGGAGTGGAAAAACATCGCCTGGGACATGACCGCGAGTTCAGTTTACTTGAGTGGCCTGCGCAGTCCCCAGACCTCAACCCAATAGAGTATCTTTGGGATGAGATGGAATAGGCTGTTCGCAGCATGAATGTACCACTGTCCAATCTGCAGCAACTGCGTGATGCCATCGCGTCAGCATGGCCCAACAACCCTGTGGAACTTTTCCAGACACTTTGTAGAATGCCCCGTAGAATTCGGGCTGTTCTGGAGGCAGAGGGGGGTCCGACCCGGTACTAGATACAGTGCTATGAAAAGGTATTTGCCCCCTTTCTAATTTTCTCTACTTTTGAATATTTGTGATACTGAATGTTATCAGATCTTCAACCAAAACCTAATATTAGATAAAGCGAACATAAGTGAACAAATAACACAACAATTACATATTTATTTCATTTATTTCATAAACAAAGTTATGCAACACCCAATTCCCCTGTGTGAAAAAGTAATTGCCCCCTTACACTCAATAACTGGCTGTGCCACCTTTAGGTGCAATGACTCCAACCAAATGCTTCCTGTAGTTGTTGATCAGTCTCTCACGTCGCTGTGGAGGAATTTTGGCCCACTCTTCCATGCAGAACTGCTTTAACTCAGTGACGTGTGGGTTTTCAAGCATGAACTGCTCATTTCAAGTCCTGCCACATCTCAAATTGGGATTAGCTCTGGACTTTGACTAGGCCACTCCAAAACTTCCAATTTGTAGCTTTTTAGCAATTTTCATGTAGACTTGATTGTGTGTTTTGGATCATTGTCTTGCTGCATCACCCAGCTGCGCTTCAGCTTCAGTTCACAGGCGGATGGTCTGACATTCTCCTATAGAATTCTCTGATACAGAGCAGAATTCATGGTTCCTTCTATTAAGGCAAGTCGTCCAGGTCCTGAGGCAGCAAAGCATCCCCAAACCATCACACCACCACCACCATGCTTGACCTTTTGTATGATGTTCTTTCTGTGGAATGCAGTGTTTGGTTTTTGCCAGGCATAATGGGACCCATCTCGTCCAAAAAGTTGACTCAAGTTTGCCAAAAAGCACGTGGATGATCATCAAGACTCTTGGAAGAACGTTCTATGGACAGATGATTCAAAAGTATAACTTTTTGGACGACATGGTTCCAGTAATGCCTTGCGAAAACCAAACTCTGCATTCCACAGTAAGAACATCATACCAAAGGTCAAACGTGGTGGTGGTGTGATGGTTTAAGTGTAAGGGGGCAATTACTTTTTCACACAGGGGAATTGGGTGTTGCATAACTTTGTTTATGAAATAAATATGTAATTGTTGTGTTATTTGTCCACTTATGTTCCCTTTATCTAATATTAGGTTTTGGTTGAAGATCTGATAACATTCAGTATCACAAATATGCAAAAGTAGAGAAAATTAGAAAGGGGGCAAATACTTTTTCATAGCACTGTAGGTGTACCTAATAAACTGTGAGTGTATATATTCTCTCATTTCCCCCCAACAAACCTTTAAAAATGTAGTTCCTGGTTCCTTTCCCACATTTGTCAGATGTCAAATAAACTTTGAAGGATTTGTAGGTCAAAGCAAAAAAAAAAAGGGCTAAAGAAACAAAGACAGAAAATGAGTTGTCAACTTTCCAGTTGGACGTCTCTACTCATTGCCCGTCTTTTGAATGTTCTCTTTCTTTGGCAGGCTAGCTCGCTCACTCGTGCTCTCTCCAAAGCCCCTATACACTTCAGCCAGGTCTTTGTGCTGTGATGAGTTAATCCCTGTATTATCCTATGAGGGCTGTGGGCGCATGTGTTTAGCTGCTGTACAGTGTGGAGGGGTCCAGTGGTAGGCTGGTAGCATAATGGGAAGGCCCTGTATGAACTCCTCCCCTACCCCTCCAGAACTAATGTGAGATTACCAGTGGTCTCTGAGGCCATGGGGGTCTATTCACAAAGTGTCTCAGAATAGGAGTGCTGGTCTAGGATCAGTATTTCCCTTTAAGATCATAATGATTAAATGGAAAGGGAATTCCTGATCCTAGATCAGCACTCCTACTCTCTGAAAAGCTTTGTGGACACGGGTCCTGAGCTACTGGGAGATGACCAGTAGGCTGTGAGGACCTGCCGGGGGAACATCTCTGGGAGAGTGTGGGTTAATCACTACCAACACTAGTTTGTACTGTGTAGGGGCACAGCCCAGTACTACAGATGAAAGGTAACCTAACCACAGCCCAGTACTACAGATGAAAGGTAACCTAACCACAGCCCAGTACTACAGATGAAAGGTAACCTAACCACAGCCCAGTACTACAGATGAAAGGCAACCTAACCACAGCCCAGTACTACAGATGAAAGGTAACCTAACCACAGCCCAGTACTACAGATGAAAGGCAACCTAACCACAGCCCAGTACTACAGATGAAAGGTAACCTAACCACAGCCCAGTACTACAGATGAAAGGTAACCTAACCACAGCCCAGTACTACAGATGAAAGGCAACCTAACCACAGCCCAGTACTACAGATGAAAGGTAACCTAACCACAGCCCAGTACTACAGATGAAAGGCAACCTAACCACAGCCCAGTACTACAGATGAAAGGCAACCTAACCACAGCCCAGTACTACAGATGAAAGGTAACCTAACCACTACATACAGCTGTTCTGATAGAGATCTGAAGATGAAGACTGTCTCTTCAAATCCAGTTGTTTTGAAGGTGTGTTTTTGTGAGGGTCCGCATTACTTTGCTCAAGTCAAGTGTTTTTTTTGGGCTATTGTCTCATCTAACCATTGAAAAGAGAATAGAGAAAGCATGGTCTCGCTTGGATTGGATGATCAGTTACTGCAGTTACCAGTGACGTGCATTCAACCGGATACAGTTACAGTTACCCACATGTATAGAAATTCAGTGGGCTTTCAACAGCAACTGGTGGTGCCATTTTGGGCCGTTGTGCATTTGACCCATGTGATCCCTTGTCTTGCCTAGCGGTTTATAAAATGTCTGGAAGGCCTGACGCAAGAGGAACTGTCATCCAGCGCTCTCTTTGATCTCTGATCTCGTATTTTAAAGCTGATGATTGGAATGGCCGGATATAGAGCTTCGAAAGACTCCTGACTGACCATTATGCATTGAAATTGTAGGCTACACGTCAAGTGAGTTCTCTCATTGCTCGTCTTTCAAGTTTGTCAAGTTCAAAAGCTTCCATTGTCCGTTTAGGGTCAAATTGAAATGTCTGCCTTCCATTGCACACAGCTCAGGAAAATTGAAGGGTCATTCAAAAATAATATCCGTCTCGTCTTAATCATGATCGTTAAATCTTTGAATTGCTCTAATTTAATGTGATTTGGACACAAAGCGAGATATTGTTGGAGCTAAGCTGTTACTATCAAGGCCACCTTAGGATCTTGAGGCGTCTTGTCAAGTTTTGCAGAACAACAAAATGATGGCGATAATGAGGAGCTTTGAGTGGGAAAAAGTGGAATTTTCTCATGCAAATTACAGATTATCCGTTGCTTCCACTCTTTGTTGGGTTAGGGATTCAGAGGAGAGCCCAGCTTTATTCTGGAAAGGTCTCATTACTAAGATTAGCCTACCTTCACCAGCCAGGACTTTTGAATGTGGTGGCTTTACTGTTAACAGGATGCTTGAGGGATTTAGACCATGGGCAGATTTAGGGCTCACAGTTGGATACAGTTGGATACAGTTGGATACAGTTGTCTTTCAAATGAAATTATGAATTGTGATGGACACATTGTCTCCTTTCAAAATCAGAATCACTGTCCCAATTCACAGGTAGAGGTTTTTAGTTTTAGTTTTTTTAGCACTTCAGTTAAGTGTCCCTGTTGGTGGTGAGTCATAGAGGCTGTCAGTCACAGGTAAAGACTCATCTCTGGCTGCTGAATACTGATTCAGTCCATATGTTGCTTCATCTATCCCGGGACAAACAGTCACTTATGTCACTGTCGTCCCTCCTCCTCCTGATGAGAGGAGAAGCAGAGTGGAGAGGGAGACAGTCTTTTTTTTACCACTTTCCGATGAGGGATGGAGGGAAGAACAGAGGAGAGGTGGAGTGGAGACACCGGTCCTCCATTCCAGTCGGCCAGGCCTGTCTTGGTGAACAATAGAGTCTGTCTCTGGGTGACACTGGTTCGACTCAGCTCCAGGGGAACAGCTCATCCATCGGACCTCCTGACCCCCAGGATGGTGCCCGCTGGCAGGCAGGAACATGCACTGAGGATGCCTTGTTGTCGGCTCCCCCTGGCTACATTCTAAATGGCACCCTATTCCCTATATAGTGCACTACTTATACCCACAGGACTCTGTTAGTGCACTATAAAGGGAATTGGGTGCCATTTGGAACGCATTCACACTGAGGACGCCTTGTTTATGCCCTGACCCAGATACACTCAGACCAGCCCCCGCAACCCAAATGGCACCCTACTTACTACACTACTTTAGACCAGAGCCCTATGGCCCTGGTCAAAGGTAGTGCACTATGTAGGGAATAGGGTGCCATTTGGGATGTAACCACTGTCTCTGACACACACCATAGATCATGTTCAAAGCACAACGTTAAAAATGGGCCTTATTGTGGCTTAGGCTGTCTTTTGTAATTCTTTGCCCTTGAGACTCTTATTTTCAGGGAAATTATTTATAGCCCTATAGTGCAATCTCTGCACTCTAGCAAGTATTATTTATTTATTTTAAAGAGGATTGCCAAGGATGCTTTGCACTGTAACATGGAAACCACTCTTTTGTTAAGTCGCGGCGGACTAGGATTTGCGAACATGTGCAGTGCCTGGATATGAGGGCAGATACTCAGACACTCATAAAACAGGGGATGCTGAAGTAATCCTGATGATTTCCAGCTTCTGGTTGAGTCTCTGGTTGAGTCCCAAATGGCACCCTTTTGCTGCATCCCAAATTGCACCCTAATTCCTATTTAGTGTACTACTTTTGACCAAGGCTCTGGTCAAAAGTAGTGCACTATATATGACATAGTGTGCCATTTGGGACTGAGTCTGAGCTAAAGCGCATTACCATGGCAGCTCTGTTGACTTTGTTCTATGGAGATGAGCAGGAGATGGAAACCCTCTCAGACTCTAATTGATGCAAATAGCTTCTGAGGATGGAGGCACTTTGAAAATGTAAACAGTGGTGATATCAGTTCTGTGACCCAAATGCAACCGTATTCCCCATATAGTGCACTTCTTTTTACTAGAGCCCTATGGGCCCTAGGCAATGGTAGTGCATTATATAGGGAATATGTTGCCATTTGGGACAATATCAGGTGCTCTAGAGCTGAAGAGCTTTGTTGAATTATGTTAAGGGTTAGTGGATAGCCACAGAGTTATGGACGGATGTTACATGGCCTCGGCCGGCCTGTGGCGGTCAGGTCTAGCCAGGAGGAGAGAGTGTCCTAAATGGTAACCTATTCCCTATATAGTGAACTACTTTGACCAGAGCCCTATGGTTCCCTGGTCGGAAGTAGTGCACTATGTAGGGAATAGGGTGCCATTTAGGGCACCACCAGAGACATCCGAGGCCGTAACAGTAGGCTGAGCACCTGGTCACGTTTTGTCCTCTCGTGTGTGTGTGTGTGTGTGTGTGTGTGTGTGTGTGTGTGTGTGTGTGTGTGTGTGTGTGTGTGTGTGTGTGCAGTCTGTTCGGAAAAATGGCAAGTCAGTTGTGACTCATCTGTTATGGAGGCTCTGAATAAATTCATCACATTTTCTCTCTGATCCAGCAGCCGCAAGCTTACTCAATATTTGTATTATTTTTATGGGTTTTTATTCTGCTGTTGCTACTCAGGCTGTTGCTAGGCCATAATTGTCTGATTTGCAACCTATGAGGAGCCCTGAACTAGAGCTGGGACGATAAACCAAAAATGATCGACACCGACCATTCTGACCACTTAAAATAACACATCCTAGATCTGAATGAATGAAATAATCTTATTAAATACTTTTTTCTTTACATAGTTGAATGTGCTGACAACAAAATCACACAAATTATCAATGGAAATCAAATGTATCAACCCATGGAGGTCTGGATTTGGAGTCACCCTCAAAATTAAAGTGGAAAACCACACTACAGGCTGATCCAACTTTGATGTAATGTCCTTAAAACAAGTAAAAATGAGGCTCAGTAGTGTGTGTGGCCTCCACGTGCCTGTATGACCTCCCTACAACGCCTGGGCATGCTCCTGATGAGGTGGCGGATGGTCTCCTGAGGGATCTCCTCCCAAACCTGGACTAAAGCATCCGCCAACTCCTGGACAGTCTGTGGTGCAACGTGGCGTTGGTTGATGGAGCGAGACATGATGTCCCAGATGTGCTCAATTGGATTCAGGTCTGGGGAACGGGCGGGCCAGTCCATAGCATCAATGCCTTCCTCTTGCAGGAACTGCTGACACACTCCAGCCACATGAGGTCTAGCATTGTCTTGCATTAGGAGGAACCCAGGGCCAACCGCACCAGCATATGGTCTCACAAGGGGTCTGAGGATCTCATCTCGGTACCTAATGGCAGTCAGGCTACCTCTGGCGAGCACATGGAGGGCTGTGCGGCCCCCCAAAGAAATGCCACCCCACACCATGACTGACCCACCGCCAAACCGGTCATGCTGGAGGATGTTGCAGGCAGCAGAACGTTCTCCACGGCGTCTCCAGACTCTGTCACGTCTGTCACGTGCTCAGTGTGAACCTGCTTTCATCTGTGAAGAGCACAGGGCGCCAGTGGCGAATTTGCCAATCTTGGCGTTCTCTGGCAAATGCTGAACGTCCTGCACGGTGTTGGGCTGTAAGCACAACCCCCACCTGTGGACATCGGGCCCTCATACCACCCTCATGGAGTCTGTTTCTGACCGTTTGAGCAGACACATGCACATTTGTGGCCTGCTGGAGGTCATTTTTCAGGGCTCTGGCAGTGCTCCTCCTGCTCCTCCTTGCACAAAGGCGGAGGTAGCAGTCCTGCTGCTGGGTTGTTGCCCTCCTACGGCCTCCTCCACGTCTCCTGATGTACTGGCCTGTCTCCTGGTAGCGCCTCCATGCTCTGGACACTACGCTGACAGACACAGCAAACCTTCTTGCCACAGCTCGCATTGATGTGTCGCATTGATGAGCTGCACTACCTGAGCCACTTGTGTGTGTTGTAGACTTCGTCTCATGCTACCACTAGAGTGAAAGCACCGCCAGCATTCAAAAGTGACCAAAACATCAGCCAGGAAGCATAGGAACTGAGAAGTGGTCTGTGGTCACCACCTGCAAAACCAGTCCTTTATTGGGGGTGTCTTGCTAATTGCCTATAATTTCCACCTGTTGTCTATTCCATTTGCACAACAGCATGTGAAATGTATTGTCAATCAGTGTTGCTTCCTAAGTGGACAGTTTGATTTCACAGAAGAGTTACATTGTGTTGTTTAAGTGGTCCCTTAATTTTTTTGAGCAGTGTAGTTTTTAAAGGCTAATAAAAAAACAACTATGGTGCACATTAATGTTATCGTTATCACATCAATTCAGGCAATTTATCACGGTATGGATTATTGTCCATATCGCCCAGCTCTACCCTGAACCCATCTCTCAAATCAGCACTGAGTGACTTGAGACGGGGATATGTCAGTACCAGAGCAGGGGATATGTCAGTACCAGAGCAGGGGATATGTCAGTACCAGAGCAGGGGATATGTCAGTACCAGAGCAGGGGATATGTCAGTACCAGAGCAGGGGATATGTCAGTACCAGAGCAGGGGATATGTCAGTACCAGAGCAGGGGATATGTCAGTACCAGAGCAGGGGATATGTCAGTACCAGAGCAGGGGATATGTCAGTACCAGAGCAGGGGATATGTCAGTACCAGAGCAGCTGCACAGTGAGACGCTCTGTACCCTGACCTCCCCTTCATCAGTCACAGTTTACCCTGCCTCTAATCCCAGCCAGCTTCTCTGAAAAGGCTTCAAAAACAACACAAAGATGGAGATAATCATCCTACTCCTTAAATGCATGGGGTGTGTCCCAAATGGTTCCCTATTCCGCACATAGTGCATAACTTTCCCAATGCGGTGCCATTTAGGATGCAGCCATTGAGAAAGTATATGTTACGTGTCCGGTTGGTAGGCAAGATGCACCACATTGGGGCACCCCCTGGGGGCAGGATGACTGAATTGCAACCATGGAGAACTAGTTTGGCGTTTGGGGCCCACATGGTCTTGGTTACTGGTAATCTGTGAAGTACTGGTTGACGGGAAACAAAAAATCCTGGAGCCTCTGCAAAAAAACACGAGCCCCCAAGTTTCCTTCCCTAATTGGAACCCACCGTTGAAATGAATTCTAAGAATCCCTTTTTTGAAAGTTACAGTAGGTTCTATGTCCGCTTTGCATTTACTAGCGCTTCTCAAGTAACTCTTATTCAAAGCAGATGTTCTGCTTCTGCTTCTTGTTCTTCTTGCAAATTCTCCTTTTTCATTTCCTCTGTCATTTCTTCTCGTTTCAAACCCTCTCGAGATCCTCAACCGTGACTGGCTGATTTGAGGGTTGGAGGTTTGTGAGCACCAACCAGAGAGACCCAGGTCTAAAGACAGAACTGTACACATTAAACGGTGTGTCCCAAATTGCACCGTATTCCCTACATAGTGCACTACTTTTGACCAGGGGCCCATATTTAACCTTTATTTTAACAGGGAGTCCCATTTGAGACCATGTTCTCTTTTGCAAGAGAGCCCTGCATAGGGCTAGGGTAAATAAATAGTAGTGCACTATATAGGGAATAGGGTGCCATTTGGGACGCATTCCTACACACAGTGGGCCTTTTCACTTGGCTTGTAGCTGTAGACCGCTGGGCACCATCTTTCACTGATCCAATGTCACTACTTTTTAGGACTTAAGTCCACATTAACTGACAAAAAGACTGAAGGGGAAACACAGTGGCTTGCGAAAGTATTCACCCCCCTTGGCATTTTTCCTATTTTGTTGCCTTACAACCTTGAACTAAAATGGATTTTTTGGTGGTTTGTATCATTTGATTTACACAACATGCCTACCACTTTGAAGATGCAAAATATTTTTTGGGGTGAAACAAACAACAAATAAGAGAAAAAAACTGAACTTGAGTGTGCATAACTATTCACCACCCCAAAGTCAATATTTCGTAGAGCCACATTTTGCAGCAATTACAGCTGCAAGTCTCTTGGGGTATGTCTTTATAAGCTTGGCACATCCAGCCACTGGGATTTTTGCCCATTCTTCAAGGCAAAACTGCTCCAGCTCTTTCAAGTTGGATGGGTTCTGCTGGTGTACAGCAATCTTTAAGTCATACCACAGATTCTCAATTGGATTGAGGTCTTGGCTTTGACTAGGCCATTCCAAGACATTTAAATGTTTCCCCTTAAACCACTCAAGTGTTGCTTTAGCAGTATGCTTAGGGTCATTGTCCTGCTGGAAGGTGAACCTCTCTGTAAGGCTGAAACAGGTTTCCCTAAAGAATTTCGCTGTATTTAGCGCCATCCATCATTCCTTCAATTCTGACCAGTTTCCCAGTCCCTGCCGATGGAAAAACATCCCCACAGCATGATGCTGCCACCACCATGCTTCACTGTGGGGATGGTGTTCTCGGGGTCATGAGGTGTTGGGTTTGTGCCAGACATAGCGTTTTCCTTGATGGCCAAAAAGCTCAATTGTAGTCTCATCTGACCAGTGTACCTACTTCCAGATGTTTGGGGAGTCTCCCGCATGCCTTTTGGCGGAGTGTACGGCTTAAAGTGGTCCTATGGACAGATACTACAATCTCCGCTGTGGAGCTTTGCAGCTCCTTCAGGGTTATCTTTGGTCTCTTTGTTGCCTCTCTGATTAATGCCCTCCTTGCCTGTTCCGTGAATTTTGGTGGGCGGCCCTCTCTTGGCAGGTTTGTTGTGGTGCCATATTCTTTCAATTTTTTAAGAATGGATTTAATGGTCCTCCGTGGGATGTTCAAAGTTTCAGATATGTTTTTAGAACCCAACCCAATCTGTACTTCTCCACAACTTTGTCCCTGACCTGTTTGGAGAGTTCCTTGGTCTTCATGGTGCCGCTTGCTTGGTGGTGCCCCTTGCTTAGTGGTGTTGGAGACTCTGGGGCCTTTCAGAACAGGTGTAAATATATACTGGGATCATGTGACACTTTTATATTGCACACAGGTGGACTTTATTTAACTAATTATGTGACTTCTGAAGGTAATTGGTTGCACCAGATCTTATTTAGAGGCTTCATAGCAAAGGGGGAAAATACATATGCACGCACCACTTTTCTGTTTATTAATTTTTTAGAATTTATTTGAAACAAGTTATTTTTTTTCATTTCACTTCACCAATTTGGACTATTTTGGTGTATGTCCATTACATGAAATCCAAATGAAAATCCATTTAAATTACAGGTTGTAATGCAACAAAATAGGAAAAACGCCAAGGGGGATGAATACTGCAAGGCACTGTAGGCTAACTCATATGACTAGGCAGTTGGCCAAGTCTGAACTGACTAAGCTAGTTATGTCAAAAAGGCATAGGTTCGGTTATTTGAAAAGATCGTCCGCCCTCCTTTGGTAAATAACAAACTAGGTCTATAAGGGGTTATTTGAGCCAATGATCTGAACTTTAGAGCATTTGGTACACAGCCTTCCTGTTTCCATCATTGTTGCCTAGTTCCAGAAATAGCCGAGACAGACATAGAACTGTCACTGCTGCTAGAACTGATTTTCGTCTCTTTGAACTGCCCTGAAGACGGAACAGGAAAGAAAGTTGGAGGAATGGGGATATTTTTGAAGTTGACAAGAGTCTCTTATGATGTCTGCAGCAGATGCAATGGAGAGGGAGTTTAGCCTCATAACCCAACCAGTCACCAAAACCAGCCTTGTCTGAATCTCTAGAACGAAAGAGATTCCTCTTCCTGTTCATAACTTCATAAGACTCCAATTCTCCTACTTGCCCCTCTTCATGGGTCCGCTCTCAAACACGCGATAGCCTATAAACGCAATATCTTTCTGCCCAGAGGGAGGGTGAATGGTTAACACTTGTTTTGATGGTAGAGGGAAATTGGTAATGGGGGCCCATTGCATTACTAAGTGCTGCTGGGAAATAGAGTGGTAGGCTTTCAGTCAGCTAGTCACATGGCCAACCCTGAGCCTGTCTTCCTGTCCATCAGGGGGAAAAATGCAACAGATGCGCGTGTGCGCGCACACACACACACACACACACACACACACATTTATTCATCATCATCATCATCATCAGTGGAGCCAGATGATAAGCTGATAAACCAGCCTGCCTCTCCTCAGCCCTTCCAGTACAGTTAATGTGGGCTGAGTTATATAATAACCATCAACAGTCCTGGTAGTACAGGTTCCCAGGGAACTTTCTGGATGCGTCCCAAATGGCACCGTGTTCCCGATATAGTGCACTGCTTTTGACCCGAGTAGTGCTGAGCGATTAACCGAAATGTCTGTTAAACAACTCATTTATCACTGTGGGTTCAATTATTTGAATTCCATTTAGTTCGTTTTTCTTCTTCTGTGAGCTCAATGCACACACTGCGCTGCAGTTTCTCTGTGCGACGTAGTAGGGACAGGGTTGGAAATTAACACCCACCAAGAATGTCTATTTCACCAGCCACCTTGGCAGGTGGTCACACAGAGCATTTGGGAAATGTTTTATCATCCAAATTAAAGCCCACATGTAGAAGTCTTTATCCTTGTGTTTCTTTGCCGTTTACATCGTTTTGTTCACACCCTAGCTTGTTTTTCAATGTTAGTTTGAGTTTGTTGCAACTGTCTGCTGCTAGGAAGACAAAGCAGTCAGAATTTTTCACAGACAAGCATGTGCCCAAGTTACCACGGTAACAGCCCTTCCCTTAAAGGGGCAGCTGAACATTTTTGTCTCCCCTAATGATTGTGCTTGATTTGAGCATGGATCACTCGCAAAAACCTTTATTCATTAACACTCAAGTATTTTAACACTCAAATACTCAAATATTTGAATTGTTCTCCTAGATTTATTTGTGTGCTTCTACATTTCTACTTCGGAGCACATTATGTACTCCTTGTAAAAAAAAAAAAATCTGCATATAGCCCTGAACTCTAATAATAAATAAGCTGTATCACTCAGCATTTTGTGGCAGGGCAGGCATGTTGTTGGTTCTTGATGAACAGTTGTAGATCTGTTTCTGTTTTTACTATTGTGTTTAAATTATTTATTTTAAAATACATTGGTTAAAAGACGAGGTCACAAAAATGAAATGAAATTAAGCAATATACCCAATTTACTTCTTACTAGTAAATATTTTTTTTTAATCTACCTGCCACCGTGGCTAGTGGGCCAAAAAGTTAATTTCCCACCCTGAGTAGGGAGTTGTAGTTTCCAACAGGCCAATGTTCTACATAGTTTAGTGCAGAAAATATGATAATTAACTACAATGACCATAATCCATTATTTTACGCCTGCTATGTAAGAGACAGAAGAATGAGCGATCAGGAGAGGATACATATAGCACAGTTTCTTTGAGGTATTGGTATTTATTTTTTTGCCATAGCACCACACAGCTGATTCAAATAATCAACTAATCATCAAGCTTTGATAATTTGAATCAGCTGTGTAGTGCACACATTTTACATTACATTTTAGTCATTTAGCAGACGCTCTTATCCAGAGCGACTTACAGGAGCAATTAGGGTTAAGTGCCTTGCTTAAGGGCACATCGACAGATTTTTCACCTAGTCGGCTCAGGGATTAGAACCAGCGACCTTTCGGTTACTGGCACAACGCTCTTACCCACTAAGCTACCTGCCGCCCCACACCTTGGGCTCCTGAGGACCGAGTTTGGGAAACGCTGCCTTATTTACTTTGAACTACTAAAATAGTGATTTAGACTGCATGGGCAGTAGCTCTATAGAGATGATGACTTGGAATGAAATAATACAGTCATCAAATGTAATATGCACAACTGATATATTCTATTAAAGTAAAGTAACGTGAATAAATGATGGTTAATAAGTGATGAGCAGTAATGGGTAGTCACTACCATCATGGGACTTCTATAACATTATTATTTTTTTAAATCTGTGTTGTTACAGCATTCAACCCACGTAATGCATAGTGCATTTAATATTGAAAAAAATTATCGAAACAAAATATCATGATTTATTTTTTAACCAACTTTATTTTTTACCGAGCCATATGGTGCATAAGTACTGCACTATATAGGGAATAGGTTGCCATTTGGGACAAAGCTTTCTGTCATCGCCTGCTTCCTCTGAGGATTGCTTAATTTTTCTGTAGTGTTCTCCACTTCTCATTGAGGCATGGCTGTTTCCATTGAGGCCCCATTGTGTGTGTGTGTGTGTGTGTGTGTGTGTGTGTGTGTTTACTGATAAAACTCATAACTTCATAACATGCCAGTTTGTTCACCCTCTAGGCCAAATCATGTAGTCAAGTCAACCATGAGTGATAGTTGTCTTTTCTTAAGTAAATAAACAGTGATGACTGGTGAGGGGTTTTGACAGACACAGGTAGTTGTCAGCTAGAGACAGTAATATGGGTTCAGTTCCTCTTGTTTTGGTTCAACAGGGACAGAGTGGAAAAGGAAAACATTTTATCTCTGTCCACAAACTGTGGGAGATTTATGTGGTGATTCACAGTGTGTGTGCGCCGCACTATTCGTGCTAAGGGTTGCTTTGTGTATTTTCTGAAACAACCCTGTGTATCAGACTTTGACTGGTGCATTTTTGTTAAATATTAATCTTAGTTGGGCCAGTGGTGTGAATGGTATTCCTAGTGGGCTCTCTGTCTCTCAACACACACACACACTGTTTCGCCGGCACGATGAACCGTTCCCTGTGAAGAAGAGAGGGGCTCAATGACTTTACCTTTTTAAAAATGTGTGAACAATTTAAAGAATGCATTGTCACACCCCACTGTCACACACACTGGATGGATAGTCTGTTCCTCGAAACCCATGGTCTCCTGTCAGCTCTAGGCTTGGGGTTTTACTCTGCAGCTTTAGCTGTGTGTGTGTGTGTGTGTGTGTGTGTGTGTGTGTGTGTGTGTGTGTGTGTGCGCTAGCAGGCAGAAACTAACTCTCTGTACTGGGGATGTGCGCTACACAAGGCCTTCTCTATATAGGGCTACTGCTAAATGGATACAGTCAGTTCTGTATTTGCTGCTGTATTAGGTCCAGCTGGGCCTCTGTAAGTAGAGTCAACTGTTTGGGGGAAGTTCCCCTGTGTAGAGGCAGGCAGACACACACATAGTGTGTGTGTGTACCCACACTAACCTCCTCTCCTGCTGCGCTCCCCTCTCATACAGTATGTCTCTAGAGACAATTTACCAGCCCTCATTGACCATTTTTCTCTATATGGGGAGTTTGGTTGCCTTTAGACATTGTCAAGTGGGATGTTAGCTTGACAGACTGTAGACGTTGTCAAGTGGGTTGTTAGCTTGACAGACTGTAGACGTTGACAAGTGGGTTGTTAGCTTGACAGACTGTAGACGTTGACAAGTGGGTTGTTAGCTTGACAGACTGTAGACGTTGACAAGTGGGTTGTTAGCTTGACAGACTGTAGACGTTGACAAGTGGGTTGTTAGCTTGACAGACTGTAGACGTTGACAAGTGGGTTGTTAGCTTGACAGACTGTAGACGTTGACAAGTGGGTTGTTAGCTTGACAGACTGTAGACGTTGACAAGTTTGATGTTAGCTTGACAGACTGTAGACGTTGACAAGTGGGATGTTAGCTTGACAGACTGTAGACGTTGACAAGTGGGTTGTTAGCTTGACAGACTGTAGACGTTGACAAGTGGGATGTTAGCTTGACAGACTGTAGACGTTGACAAGTGGGATGTTAGCTTGACAGACTGTAGACGTTGACAAGTGGGTTGTTAGCTTGACAGACTGTAGACGTTGACAAGTGGCTTGTTAGCTTGACAGACTGTAGACGTTGACAAGTGGCTTGTTAGCTTGACAAACTAGACGTTAACAAGTGGGTTGTTAGCTTGACAGACTAGACGTTAACAAGTGGGTTGTTAGCTTGACAGACTGTAGACGTTGACAAGTGGGTTGTTAGCTTGACAGACTGTAGACGTTGACAAGTGGGTTGTTAGCTTGACAGACTGTAGACGTTGACAAGTGGGTTGTTAGCTTGACAGACTGTAGACGTTGACAAGTGGGTTGTTAGCTTGACAGACTGTAGACGTTGACAAGTGGGTTGTTAGCTTGACAGACTGTAGACGTTGACAAGTGGGTTGTTAGCTTGACAGACTGTAGACGTTGACAAGTGGGTTGTTAGCTTGACAGACTGTAGACGTTGACAAGTGGGTTGTTAGCTTGACAGACTGTAGACGTTGACAAGTGGGTTGTTAGCTTGACAGACTGTAGACGTTGACAAGTGGGTTGTTAGCTTGACAGACTAGACGTTAACAAGTGGGATGTTGACAGACTGTCCATATGTTGTGGCTCTCATCTCAGGGGTTAGTCTTGGCTCATTTTAAACTGAAAGCGGAAGTACAGAGTTGGTTTGACCTCTTCTTCTCAGAAATAGAAGTAGGTGAAATCTAGTATTCTGGGCTACTTCTCCAAGGCACAGTCTGTCAGTCCTTTAAGCCAGCCAGGCTTCCTTTATGTCTCAATGACAGCCGTCTGTCTGCTGCTCTGAGCTGCAGATGGAGATGGACCAGAGTGAGTGGCTGTGTTACTGTCTGTAGTACTACAGTAGATATACACACAGAGCCTGTTACTGTCTGTAGTACTACAGTAGATATACACACAGAGCCTGTTACTGTCTGTAGTACTACAGTAGATATACACACAGAGCCTGTTACTGTCTGTAGTACTACAGTAGATATACACACAGAGCCTGTTACTGTCTGTAGTACTACAGTAGATATACACAATACACAGAGCCTGTTACTGTCTGTAGTACTTCAGTAGATATACACACAGAGCCTGTTACTGTCTGTAGTACTACAGTAGATATACACACCAGAGCCTGTTACTGTCTGTAGTACTACAGTAGATATACACACAGAGCCTGTTACTGTCTGTAGTACTACAGTAGATATACACAATACACAGAGCCTGTTACTGTCTGTAGTACTACAGTAGATATACACACAGAGCCTGTTACTGTCTGTAGTACTACAGTAGATATACACACAGCCAGCTAGCCAGTTCCCACATCCCTCCTTATCTGTCAGTGTGCTGGGAGAAAGTCCAGTGGATTAGAGTGAGGCCTGTTCTAATCCGTGAGAACTCTCCTCCTCACACCCTGGGTAGTAGGCTCTCCCACACTGAGGCCCAAATGGCACCCTATTCCCTACATAGTGCACTTATTTTGAGCAGGGCCATTATGGGCTCACTATGTAGGGAATACTGTGCGATTTGGGACGCACACAGAGACTGAGACCAGACTGCAATGCACTGCCAGTCCAGAGTAATCGCTCTTACTTAACCCACCCTTCTGCCTCGGCATGTCTCGGAACGGTACAAATCATCCCCTGGCAAGGATACAACTCAGTCAGGGTTGCTCCAGGTCTATGTACTACCAGGACTGGGTCATCTCACAGTGGTCTGGGTGGCTCCAGGTCTATGTCCACCAGGACTGGGTCATCTCACAGTGGTCTGGGTGGCTCCAGGTCTATGTCCACCAGGACTGGGTCATCTCACAGTGGTCTGGGTGGCTCCAGGTCTATGTCCACCAGGACTGGGTCATCTCACAGTGGTCTGGGTGGCTCCAGGTCTATGTCCACCAGGACTGGGTCATCTCACAGTGGTCTGGGTGGCTCCAGGTCTATGTCCACCAGGACTGGGTCATCTCTATGGTCCAAGTGGAGCTCAGGTTTGGGTGTTACAGATAATGTACTGTACGCTGAGTAGCTGCCCGTAGCTTAAGCTAGCTAGCTACCTTCCTTAGGTGTTGTGCTATTGTTAGAGGATGGGGTGAGTGCTAGTGGTCTTTCAGATACTGGTTCAAAGACACACACACGCACGCGCGCTCCGTGAGACTGGTATGGTCTTCTTATCAGTGTGTCTTTGATCCTTCCAGTGGCGTTGGAAACCTGCTGCCAGAATAATAAGTCACTCACTGCAGCCCTGTTTTCATTTGACTGTTACATATCTCTGTGTTCATAACTACAAGTCACCAAGTGATTTGTCATCAGAGTGACTCGTATAACAGGGACTGATTGCTCATGTCTATTCTACTATTGTCCCATATTGTTTAGTTTGATAAGGCTCTATATGACCGGTCTGGTGGGTGAGCTCTGAGCCTCACCCGTCCTGTTTTCGCCTCTATCTGGCATCTCACTGTCAGTCAGATAATGGATATAGTGCTCTGAATTGATTGAACAATATCTCTTTGCTGAACCCATTGCATTCTGAGAGTGCTGTCTCCCTACACTGCCACAATAACCTTGACTGGGAGTGGGCGTACATAGCCATAGAAATGGACTTACTACAACGGACATTCCTATTCCAGTCAAATATCCGTGGTCTGGAGAGGCTTTGACCATTCTACTAATTCGATTTCTATGGTCCATACAGCACCACTCACTGCCTTCCCTGCCAGTAATCCTGACCACCACAAATCCTTGGAAATGGTAACTAGGCACTCTGATTCCAGCCTTCCAGCCATTTCCCCCATCTGTATTAATATTTGATATGTGGAAATGGAAAAGGAATTTATCAATGCCCTCCAGGCCCGGCCCTGTCTCTAGCCAGTAATGCCACGGACCCCTCAGTTCTCATATCCTGGCACACACACACCCACACGAGCATGCACATTCCACACACACACACCTACACACACACACACACACACACACACACACACACCCTAACTGAAAACAACTGTGCCCAGATTACTGCGCTGAAGCTGGGCTTGGGCTAGCTGGAGATGTCCCTAAGGACTGAGAATATCATTTTCCAGAGAGAAAGGAGTGAGAGAGAAACACAAAACATGTTCATTAGATTTTGGATTTGGCTGATCCACCTCTTCTCACACATACACACACACACACCTGGAGGGCTTTGGAACGATTGTTGTCATTGGAGGTTGGTTCAGTATGTACGAGGGGGTGAGTTTAGCTGTTTGTCTGAGCCAGTGGTGAGGTTGGGATCAGGTCCTCTGTTGTATCTGGCTCCCTCTGGGCTCCTCTGGGCTGGAGAGGGGTTGTTTTCTGGATGGAGGGATGGAGAGCCTGGCCAACTGCTTGTTTATCTCCATGCCCAGACCAGGAGGAGAATGTTCTATGTGGAGAATGAAGGAGGAGGAGGAAGGAAAGAAGAGTAGAGGGAAGAGGAGGAGGAGGAGGAGAAAGTACAGATAGCAAGGTGTGAGGAGGAGAGGGAGGAGAGGAGAGCCAGGGGTTTGCAATTGCAACACACACAAACGTTCTATGTGGTAAATGAACCGGGTCCAGGGAATAAGCGTCTGATTGTTTGACTGAGAGAGCGTCTGACTGAGTGCAGGGTCAGGCGTGTTGGGATGATGTGGAGGGCAGCTGAAGCTGTAACAGGCCGGCTGAAGCCTGACCTGCCTGGCTGTTGGTGTATTACACAGATGAAAGAGCTTCCACGCTGAGCTCCACGTGCCACAGAGAACCACAGGAATTAGCCTGCTCCCAGATCTGTTTGGGCTGCAGGGCCTATAGCCATTAGCCAATGACCACAGGAGTTGGCAAGACGGCACAAACAGATCTGGGACCAGGCTAGTAGGATTTATCTTGGAATCACGTACAGCACCACCTTTTGGCTCCATGTTTCCTTGTTGAAGGAAGGAACCTGTCTGACGTTCTGCTCTGTGTGCTATGGCCTGGTGCTCCACTGTGGTCTTAGGTTGTTAAACTTATCCCTTGTGGTCACTGGTCAAACCTGAAGTAGGACACCTTGTGACTTGGAGAGCAGGGAGGAACTGGTTTGCTACCACAAAGTCTCTCTCTCTTGTTGAATTTAACACAGGAGAGGCCAGTGACCCGGCCGACGACACACTGTTATAGCTAACCATTCTGGGTGTGTTAGTGATTTCATTAAAGGGCTAATGCATTCTGAGCTATTTTGCACATGCGCTTAATCTAGTCCACATTCAGGTCACAGGTCGTGTTTTGCAATGCACAAACAAACACCTGTGTTGTATTCTAAGCAGCAATGCGCTAAATGTGTATTTTGTGGTTAGCCAGCGTGGGGAGAGAAGACAAGGTGTACAGAGGCAGCAGAGGCAAACATGACGAGCATTACAAACCTCCCTCTTCACTTCTCTCACACTTTGACTGGATGGCAAAAAAAAATTGTTGCAAGATTTATTTTTGAATTCTGAAGGGTGGCACAGAAAACTTTAAAGGGAAATTTCAAACATTTTCAACTTCATATTCATCATCTCCAGCATCACCCCAACATCAATATGTGTGAAAATGGCACGTTTCTATGTTTTGTAGTAAAAAAGATAGCGGAAGATAAGTGTTTCCAATGACATCATCGGTGCGCGTCCTGTGATTTTAACCAATTATGAGGAGGCATTGCCCACTAATTGCCAATTAATTATGTATACTAATTGGTTGAACACATCTTCCTCTTATCTTTTTTTTTTACTACAAAATATAGAAACTTGCCATTTTCACACGTCGATGTTGGGGTGGTGCTGGAGATGATGAATATGAAGTAGAAAAATTGTGAAATTTCCCTTTAATAATATTGATAGTATGCAGGTGGATAATATATTTCCAAGTCAGTCTTTCCAAAGCTGATGTGTATATGGCCCTGAGACCCCTGATCCTCGTTAGAGCTGCCTAATGTCTAATGGCCTCATCTGGGCTAAGAGTGTTTTCAGACCCACCTTCCCTGCTGTGTTTCGATACACAGAACCTGATCCCTCTGGAACCTCCCGGACTCTGACTGGTAATGGATTGGCTTAACGGGTTGCATCTGTGCTTTGGTGACACGGAGGGTCCTCCTGCTGGTGATTTAGGTGGCTTGAACTTGAATTGACATGGGCTTTATGGCTGTACACAGGTGAAAGACGCACACAGACAGATACTGACATGGAGACACCTTTTTCTCTTTCTTCTGTAGAGTAGACCGTGACGCAGAGACACAGGCCAATAGACCGCTGTGAGATGACCCAGTCCTGGTGTACATAGACCTGGAGCAACCCTGACTGAGTTGTATCCTTGCCAGGGGATGATTTGTACCGTTCCGAGACATGCCGAGGCAGAAGGGTGGGTTAAGTAAGAGCGATTACTCTGGACTGGCAGTGCATTGCAGTCTGGTCTCAGTGTCCGTGTGCATCCCAAATGGCACCGTGCCTGCCTCTGCCAGCTAAAAGGACAAAATCACTGCTAATGCTACAACTAAAATCTCCGAAAATATTACTCCTTTAGTGCTTTAACCAGGCATTGTTCTCATCCTCATGTAATGCCCCTGGTGCAGATTTCAGAGCACCACCATCCTGACCCCCATCAGTGGATTAAAACTATAATATCCTCAACGGAGGTAGAATTTGTGTTTATCTGGGCTGGAAAATAAGGTCATTATGAAAGAAATTGATGTCTCTGACCTTTTTTGTGAAACTGAAGGCTGAACCCTGTCTGCTTTTGGTACCATCTGACCAGGAAGGAATGAGGATGATTAATGACTAGGTTTGTTGACCGATAAGGCCTCCCACCCTATCTCTCTCTCTCTGCCTGCCTGTGTATGTTGAAAAGAAAAGAGATGACGCAACGTTGTGCCAAGTTGATCTGGCAGTTAGTTAGTGAGAGTATAGGAGAGGTGGCGGTTAAAAGGGGCAGGCAGGCTATATCAGTTTCCATGGCTGGGCAGACATTTACGTAACCTGTTGCTGCAGAGGCAACTGTTCAGTGTCAGCTCAGACCCTGTGTGCGCGTGCATAAATTACATGTGTTGATCAGGGTGTTTGGTGACTGGTCGCCCATGTCCTCATGTTTTAGAGTCAGTCTGGCATTGGCGCAGTAAAGGTACCCCAGCGTGCGTGTGTGTGTGTGTGTGTGTGTGTGTGTGTATAGAGGTGCACCACGGTGTGTGAAAGTGATACTGATCAGTGTCCCCTCTGGCTCAGCATGCTCTGACCGTGCTGCCACATTTGACTGATGGCCAAGCCCTGGCTGGAATGTGGCGTTCTAACACACACACACACCACAACCCCCCCTCCACACACACACACCACAACCCCCCTCCACACACACACCACACCCCCTCACACACACCACAACCCCCTCCACACACACCACAACCCCCCCCTCCACACACACACACCCACAACCCCCCTACACACACACACACACCTCCACACACACCACCCCCCTCCACACACACACACACACACACACCCCCCCTCCACACACACACACCACAACCCCCCCTCCACACACACACACCACAACCCCCCTCCTCCACACACACCACAACCCCCCCTCCACACACACACCACAACCCCCCTCCACACACACCACAACCCCCCCTCCACACACACACCACAACCCCCCTCCACACACACACACACAACCCCCCTCCACACACACACCCCAACCCCCCTCCACACACTCCCTAACCCCCCCTCCACACACTCCCTAACCCCCCTCCACACACTCCCCAACCCCCCCATCCACACACCTCCCTAACCCCCCTCCACACACTCCCTAACCCCCCCCTCCACACACACCCCAACCCCCCCTCCACACACACACCCCAACCCCCCTCCACACACACACCCCAACCCCCCTCCACACACACCCCAACCCCCCCTCCACACACCTCCCTAACCCCCCTCCACACCTCCCTAACCCCCCTCCACACCTCCCTAACCCCCTCCACACCTCCCTAACCCCCCTCCACACCTCCCTAACCCCCCTCCACACCTCCCTGACCCCCCTCCACACCCTCCCTAACCGCCCCTCCACACACCTCCCTAACCGCCCCTCCACACACCTCCCTAACCCCCCCTCCACACCTCCCTAACCTAACCTTTTTCTTTCCCTCTCCACTGCTTTTATGTGATTCCAGTCCGTGATTTAACACAAAGCTCATTACAGATCATTATAGGAAGACATCTGGTTTTACTATGCCATGATGAAGTCTGACCTTAAAGGGATACTTTGGGTTTTCCCCCAGAGTCAGATGAACTCGCGGATACCATTTTGATGTCTCTGCGGGTTTGAAGGAAGTTGCTAACTAGCGCTAGCGCAATTGCTAACTAGCGTGCTAGCAGATACCCATAGACTTCCAGTCATTGTGCTAACGCTAGTTAGCATTGGCTCGCAAAACTACTTCTAACTTCCTTCATACTGGACACAGACATAAAATGGTATCCACAAGTTCATCTGATTCTGGGGAAGTATATAAAGGGCCTCTTTGCCGAACCCGAGTATCTCTTTAACAGTGCCAACCCTCTGGGCCACTAAAATATTTCTAAACCCCAAACATGGAATCTCCATAAAGCAAGTAAACCTCTAAAACTCACCCTTTTAAATGTACAGCAATGTTTGCTAGTGTTTCCCCGACCACATTGGCCGGTGCATATATGGTTTATGGTGCTGGCCAGCACTGAACTGGTATTCCCATTAAGTTAGAGGGACACAGGCTGTTAAAATAGGACAACATTGTTAGAGAGGAGAGAAGTATGTAGGTTAGCTGGCTAGTCTGTTTGTTTTCTTGGGATTGTTTTTGTTTTCTCAGTTATTCCTGTGTGGTTCATGGCTTGACTAGGCAGGGTTACTGTAAAACACTGTCTTTGACAACTGCTGATGTAAAAAGGGCTTTATGAACACTTGATTGATTGAGTGATTGGTTTATTGATTGATTGGGTCCCGTTGTATACTTTAGGCTGGGTTAAAGGTACCCCATCGTGTGTGTGTGTGTGTGTGTGTGTGTGTGTGTATAGAGGTGCACCACAGTGTGTGAAAGTGATACTGATTAGTGTCCCCTCTGTAAAGCATTATGTGACAAGACAACTGGAAATGGAATGTGTAATCTATTGATTGATAGATTTTTCTCCTGGTCTCTCCTACAGGATCGTAAGCTGTCTAAGACGGAGCGTCAGAGGTTCAAGGAGGAGGCTGAGATGTTGAAGGGTCTCCAGCACCATAACATTGTACGCTTCTACGACTCCTGGGAGTCTCCCTCCAAAGGAAAGAACTCCAAGTGCATCGTGCTGGTCACAGAGCTCATGACATCAGGCACCCTCAAAACGTTAGTAGTACTGACAAGCTTGTACGATTTTTATGCACACACAGATAAACACACACACACACACACTAAACATTTTGGGGAACATCCACCTCTCCAGTCGTCCAACATCTGCCATCTCACCCCCCTACTGTTGTTCTCTGCCACCAACAGAGATATGAAAATGTCAAAGGAAATCTCTTCTTGTTATTTTTCCTTTTAGTTAACCTTTTCCTTGTTCCATAACCTTCATATAATGCGTAGCTGCATCTGCTAGTCAAATAGGGCTTTCTGAGTGTTCCATAATAAGCCCTTCACAGCTCTGTGTGAGCCCTGAGAGCAGAGTGGTACCTCTTAACAGGGTGCTATTGTGTTGTGTCGCACCATGCCCAGGACGCATGTCCATCTGCCTACCACCCTGCTGCTAGCTAGTCTACACTCTGTCTGGCACACTAGAGACACACACACGCACGCACGCACACACACACGCACGCACACGCACACAGTCACACACACACAGTCACACACACACAGTCACACACACACAGTCACTCTCACACACACACAGTCACACATTACAAAACCCCTGACAATGGAGAGAGAACAGAACCGGACAGGGCAGCAGGCCAGTCAGGGTTGGGGACCGGCCCAGTGTTCTCTGTGGTTACAATAAAACCTGAATGTAGAGCAGATAGCTACAGTAGGAATGGGCAATGGACAGCATGCCACCCACCACCCCACCTTCCATGGGACCGATGCATTGTGGGAGAGCTGCCCACCTGCCAGCTGCTGCTGATGCAGATTCCTCACATTCTTGATAGAGAGGGAGGGGGATAGACTGAGGTAGAGCTACAGTGAGGGGGAAGGGGGAGACAGACAGTGAGACAGAGAAAGCGAGGATGGAGAGAGACAGACAGGCATTCAGACAAAGACAAAAGGAGAGGGCGTCAGTGTTTCTGCCTGTCCTGTCGGCCGTGGTGTGGTACAGTACTGACCATGTGGTACTAGTCTGTCTGGGCCCACAACAGGACAGACGGAGCAGCTCAGGACTCTGGACCAGACCAGCAGCTCCCTCCTGTGGAAGAGTCAGTGTGCTGTGTCCCAAACTACTGTACCTTCACTATGGGGACTGTAACACTGTCATGGCCTAGATCATCCACTTCCTCTAACACTGTCATGGCCTAGATTATCCACTTCCTGTAACACTGTCATGGCCTAGATCATCCACTTCCTGTAACACTGTCATGGCCTAGATTATCCACTTCCTGTAACACTGTCATGGCCTAGATCATCCACTTCCTGTAACACTGTCATGGCCTAGATTATCCACTTCCTGTAACACTGTCATGGCCTAGATTATCCACTTCCTGTAACACTGTCATGGCCTAGATTATCCACTTACTGAAACACTGTCTCTGTTATGGAAGCAAGACTTGTATATGGCTATGAATTAAATGTGTGTGGGGGAAAAACAGAAACTCTTTAAAGCTGATGGAAGAAAAATATTAACTGTTGGAAGAAGATGGAAGGAAAAGTCCCATTTGAGGATTGTGTGGATGTTCTTCTCCATGTGGTGCAGTATATTGCCCCAGGACTTGGTTTCCTTGGCAGCATCTTGCATACAGCCCTCTCTCCTAACAGCCGTACAGGCCTGGGCCAAGACCAGGGACCCATACATACTACAGTACCAGGAGCTGTGCCATACCCTCAGGAGGGCCAGAGCCAGGCACATGGCTGGGTAGGGCGGCAGGCTGGTTGAGCTCACGCCAGCCTGGTCTGGTCTGGTCCACATGGTTATCATCATCACCCACACAGCTGTGTGTGTGGGGGGGGTTCAACATGGGAGCCTAAGCCCAGTGCAGAAAGACAAACAGTGACACATGTCTGGCACTGTAGCACTCAGGGTACTGACCCAGATACACACATGTAGTCTAAATACAGGTGCACGTATACCCACCAGCGATTTGTCTGCCATTGAAATCCTTGGGCGGGCCGCCAAAGCGTTTCTTCGGGCCTCCTAAGTCAAACAGTGTTTTTAGCAATACATTGTTTTCAGAAATGTTTTCAGTGTAGACTTAAACAACTAAAACCAGATACAGTATAAAGTATTTAGAAAATATAATATACCTATATGTATATACAAAATAAAAGCTAGACCGTTGTGGAGAATTGAATTCTCAAAACAATGGATTTAGCAGTATTGATCTTTGTTATGTTTGAGCAGCAAAATACCGCATTAGCCATGGCAAAATGCAGGGAACTGAAGGAAATTGGCTTAGAAATGCAGAAATATCTCTACACCGCCAAGATGGGGGGGGGGGGCTCTAAAATTGTAATCTAAAATTCAGCTGCGCCCTCGTCCATTGACACACCCCCTGCCACGCCCACCACCTAAGCCCATTTTTTTATCCTGAAAACACCCTGCGCGTGCACACACACACACATACACACACGTGCACACATACACACACGTGCACACACACATCTTCACAGACCTGCTACATACGTACCCGGTGTGCTACACTTTCGCAGTTACGGAAATTGTCACGGAATGACAACTTTCTTAGTTACCCCAGACCCATCCACAAACAAAGAGTGGGAGAGAGAAGGAGGAGGGAAAGAAAGAGGAGAGAATGGAAAGGGAGAGGCAGAGCAGGTATCAAGAGGCTTCTCTGTGAATCTTTGTTGTCTGTTGGATGTTGACCGCGTCTTTGGGCTCTGTCACACTGGCTTACCTACCTTGGCACCAGCCTCACACCTCAATCAGCTCCTGGACTTCCATCATAGCAGCCTTACCTCCTCGCTTGTCCTATACCGCATAGCGCACACACACACACACACACACACACACACACACACACACACACACACACACACGTACGTACAATAACTTACCTATCAACACACCCCTCCCTCTCAGAGCTGGGACAATCCCAGACTAGACTCTATTAACTCAACACTGTAATGCTGTTTGTGTAGGCTTTATGCTCCAGTGGTGCCTTCATCACTCATTTCAGGAATTATTGGACAATTTCTCTTCTCATTAATTGTTATATTTGGACCATTTTTAGAAGCTTTTCTCATTAGATGCTTTAAGACCAATTTTCCATGAATAGGTGTTGAATGAAGGTTCTGAGACAGTAGCGTCCAAAGTGTTTCCAGAGCTCGCCTGTCAACAGCGAAGTCATTGACAGAACACATCCGTACAAACAAGCATCATTTTAGCGGAAGGAATAACAGTCTTATCTGATTTTCACAAGGCAAAGGGTGTGTTCCAAATGGCACCCTATTCCCGTTATATAGGGCACTGCTGGGCCCTGTTCAAAAGTAGTGCACTATAAAGGCAATAGGATGCCATTTGGAACTCAGGCCAGAAACTGGTCAGGCCAGAAAAGGTGTTTACAAAGTTAAGCAATGTGCCCCTGGAGTTTAACAAACATATAATCCTTTGTGTGTGCGCTAGGTGTGTGTTTCTGTGTTTGTGTTCCCTTTTGTGTTTCATTGTTTGTGTATGTCCACCCATCAAGCCTGCGGTGTAGAGAGAGGGAGAGCAAATGAGAGAGCAATAGAATGCCAGTATTGGTCCCTCCTGAGGAGGCACCGTGTAATGATGGGTACTACCCATCTCTTCCTGCTTCTCCCCTGCTGCTGCTCTTCCTCCTCCTCCTCCTGCTTCTCCCCCTGCTGCTGCTCCTCCTCCTCCTCCTGCTTCCCCCTGCTGCTGCTCTTCTTCCTCCTCCTGCTTCTCCCCCTGCTGCTCCTCCTCCTCCTCCTGCTTCTCCCCTGCTGCTGCTCTTCCTCCTGCTTCTCCCCCTGCTAATCCTCCTCCTGCTTCTCCACCCTGCTGCTCCTCCTCCTGCTTCTCCCCCTGCTGCTGCTCTTCCTCCTCCTCCTCCTGCTTCTCCCCCGCTGCTGCTCTTCCTCCTCCTCCTGCTTCTCCCCCTGCTACTCCTCCTCCTGCTTCTCCACCCTGCTGCTCCTCCTCCTGCTTCTCCCCCTGCTGCTGCTCTTCCTCCTGCTTCTCCCCTGCTGCTGCTGCTCCTCCTCCTGCTTCTCCCCCTGCTGCTGCTCCTCCTCCTCCTGCTTCTCCCCCCCTGCTGCTGCTGCTCTCCCTCCTCCTCCTGCTTCTCCCCCTGCTGCTCCTCCTCCTCCTGCTTCTCCCCCTGCTGCTCCTCCTCCTCCTGCTTCTCCCCCTGCTGCTCCTCCTCCTCGCTTCTCCCCCCTGCTGCTCCTCCTCCTGCTTCTCCCCCTGCTGCTGCTCTTCCTCCTCCTCCTGCTTCTCCCCCTGCTACTCCTCCTCCTGCTTCTCCACCCTGCTGCTGCTCTTCTTCCTCCTGCTTCTCCCCCTGCTGCTGCTCTTCCTCCTCCTCCTGCTTCTCCCCTGCTGCTCCTCCTCCTCCTGCTTCTCCCCCTGCTGCTGCTCTTCCTCCTCCTCCTGCTTCTCCCCCTGCTGCTCCTCCTCCTCCTGCTTCTCCCCCTGCTGCCGCTCCTCTTCCTCCTCCTCCCGCTGTTGTTCCTCCTCCTCCTCCTGTTAGTAGATTGTTGTAATGAGGCTTACTGGACTAAATCCCAATCCATGGCAAGGCTCCAAATGATTTTATTATGCCCCGCCAGGGCAGGGCAGGGCAGGGCTGGGCAGGCTAATCTAATGAAAGTGTAGAGGGGAGTAGGGAGAAGGAGATGCTTCCCTATCCTGTCACATGATGCTGAAAGAGCCAGTGTGAATCCCTATTGTACTGGGTAGACAACCATATCTGTTCAACACGACACATTTCTGAATCATGTAACGTTGCACCCTCCTGAACAGTACCCTTGAATAGCCAACCATCACCACACCTCTCAGTGAAATACAAACCCCATGATGCAATGCAACCATGATACTGGCCAATATGGACAATATGGTGTTTAATAGTCTCCATCTGTGGGCTGTGTTCTCTACCAACTCATTTTAATCAACCTGTCACAGCCTGGCCTGTATTGTAGTCCGTGTAGCTGAGTTTTTTTACTATCTAGCAATAGTAGCACCTGTCAACAGCTTTACTCAGTTTGGATCATGGACGTTTCTGTTGTTGTGGAACAGTAGCTTGAATTGGAGCTCTGTGTATAATTTGGCACATTGACAGAAATGTTGTCCGATGTGCATTGTCCCTGTCAAATAAATGTTATAAAAATGGCATGTGCTCGTCCAGTGTGAGTGATTTGAACACTGGAAGATGTTTAACCGAAACCTAACAATCGGAACACTCAAATAATAACCTATACGGGTCTTCTGTCTCCTGGTACTATGCTCATAGGTCAAAACCGTTTCCTTGTCCCCTTTAGCTCATAACCTGCTACTTTATAAGGATTTATTAGAATGGGGTTAATCTCTTCCATGGGCATTGGGCAGATTACCCAGTCTGGGTTTTGGTAAATGTTGAATATTTAGGCCCTGCTGTTACCCCCGACAGGGGGAGAGAGGGTTGGAGGGAAGGAGAGAGGGAGGCTTAGGAAGAAGTGAAGGCCACTAATGCAATGTTGGACATGCTCTAACACACTCCAAATACTATATACTGAACAAAAATATAAACGCAACATGCAACAATTTCAACGATTTTACTGAGTTACAGTTCATATAAGGAAATCAGTCAATTGAAATAAATTCATTAGGCCCTAATCTATGGATTTCACATGACTGTGCAGGGGCGCAGCCATAGGTGGGCCTGGGAGGGCATAGTCCCACCCACTTGGGAGCCAGACCCACCCATTGGGGAGCCAGGCCCAGCCAATCAGAATTAGTTTTTCCCCATAAAAGAGCTTTATTACAGACAGAAATAATCCTCAGTTTCATCAGCTGTCCGGTTGGCTGGTCTCAGACGAATCCCGCAGGTGAAGAAGCCGGACGTGGAGGTCCTGGGCTGGCGTGGTTACACGTGTTTTGAGGCTGGTTAGACGTACTGCCAAATTCTCTAAAACGACGTTGGAGTCGGCTTATGGTAGAGAAATTAACATTAAATTATCTGGCAACAGCTCTAGTGGACATTCCTGCAGTCAGCATGCCAATTGCACGCTCCCTCAAAACTTGTGGCATTGTGTTGTGTGACAAAACTGCACGTTAGTGGCCTTTTATTGTCCCCAGCACAAGGTGCATCTGTGTAATGATCATGCTGTTTAATCAGCTTCTTGATATGCCACACCTATCAGGTGGATGGATTATCTTGGCAAATGAGAAATGCTCACTAACAGAGATGTAAACAAATTTGTGCACACAATTGGAGATAAATAAGCTTTTTGTGCATATGGAAAATTTCTGGGATCTTTTATTTTAGCTCAAACATGGGACCAACACTTTTTACATGTTGTGTTTTATATTTTTGTTCAGTATAATATTATTTTTGGGCTCCCATTACAACAACTGAAAGGTTTTGTTATCTCCTCTGATATATCCAGATTAATATGTACATCAAGCCAGTGATCACTGTCCCGTGTAGCTCAGTTGGTAGAGCATGGCGGTTGCAACGCCAGGGTTGTGGGTTCGATTCCCACGGGGGACTAGTATGAAAAATGTATGCACTCACTACTGTAAGTTGCTCTGGATAAGAGCGTCTGCTAAATGACTAAAATGTTAAATCACTCATCGTCATCGATGGGTTGATAATCATTAATCACCTATATCAAAACAATACTTGATAGAAATGTGCTACACCTCATCTCACCACTGTTTTTGTTATTGTAAAAGCGAATTTGTTCTCAACGCTTTACCTTGCGTTTATAATGACAGTAACTTTTACTGGCTAAATGAACGTTTAAATGATGTTTCAGGAATCTGAAGCAGTTCAAAGCGATGAAGATGATAAATCAGCTATTTCATATAAAACCAAAACAACACTTGTTAGAAACGTACCACAGTCTCATCACGGTTTGTTCTTAATGTGTTCTAGGTATCTGAAGCGGTTCAAAGTGATGAAGATCAAGGTTCTGCGTAGCTGGTGTCGTCAGATCCTGAAGGGGCTCCACTTCCTCCACACCAGGACCCCTCCCATCATCCACAGGGACCTGAAGTGTGACAACATCTTCATCACCGGTCCCACTGGCTCCGTCAAGATAGGAGACCTGGGATTGGCTACGCTCAAACGGGCCTCCTTCGCCAAGAGTGTCATAGGTACGACCCCAAAGGCTGATTTACTGACCTCTTACCTTTGACCTTCCATCCCAACACCTGTGTCAAAGCCAGACCCCTTCCCTCGTCCCTTCCGACCTCCCCACAGATGGTTGAATTTAAAATATATTTCAGTTTAAATCGACACCTTCTGGAATGGAATGTGAGGGTTTCGGGTGGATGGGATAGGGCGGAGTAGGAAGAACGGGATAAAAGTAAAATATATTTTAAATTCACTTTTTTTAAAGTGTCGAAGATTCCAACCACTGTTTGTCGTGAGCCGACCACAGGTTTTCAGTGCCAGGCTCTCCCTGACCGCAGCACTCCGTGGGCCTCCAGTTTCCTCCAGAGCTGGTTGTGTTTGACTGATCTCAGGGTGAAACTGGGGAGCCACCCCGGCTCTGCTGTGCCAGCCAGTTCATGTTTTAACAAGGGGAAAACACCTTTTGGTCTCTGTTCCCCCATCTGAAAACAATCAGTTACGTGAGAAAAAAGCTAATTGAAATTCATATTATGCAGGTGAAAGCACTCTAACTTTCCATAAACTGTGGTGTGTTGGAGCTTGTAAATTGCCCTAATGACAGCAGGTCTTTAGCCACATCGTGAAATCCCACAAATGTTGACAATAAACGTGGGTTTTCCCTCTTTTGGGGTAAAACATAAATTTTCTCTTTGGGTTTGGGTGGAGACCTGTGGTCTGTTTACTTTAAGACTGATTTAAAGTCTAAGATACACATGCTGACAATGATAATGAATGTGTCTGAAATGGCACCCTATTCACTATATAGTGCACTGCATTTGAACAGGACCCATAGGGCCTCTGGTCAAAAGTAGTGCACTATATAGGGAATAGGGTGCCATTTCGGATGCACCAATGTAATATCTCTCTAAAACGTTTTCCTCGTTGGTTTTGTGTTCTCCCCACTCAGCGTTTTAAGATCACCTGATCCGACCATTATATCTGCTCATCTAGCTTTTTTTCCCCTTAATCAACCCTTTTTTCTTTTTTGTTTATCTATGCTCTTGAGTATTTAAAACATGTAGGCTCTCCCTCATTCTGCAGTACTGGATAATAATATAATATGTACTGCAGTCACAGTAAGTGGTTCTGGTAAGTGAAAATCAACATTTAAATCAACATTTCAAAAATTCTAAATAATCGTTTTTCTGTGTAAGACCTTTGCTTTACACCAGTGTCACAAGGTGCACAGAACAGGGCTGTTTAGTTCAGTCAATAGCTATGGGATAGGCTTATCTCGGGGCCTAACCAATCTACTCTAACCTTTGCTTCCAACAGGTCAACTAACAGGTAAGTGACACTAAGACATGTATCCTGTTTCTGTGAGAAAGGTGAGGTTTTGACACAAGTTAGTTCCATAGCTATGTTGATAACCACACCAGTAGGACAAATGTAGTCATAAAGGCCCTCGATTGGCCATTTCAGACTCATCTGTTACAAAGCTATCCAATCAGGCGTTTGTGTCTGGATGGGGAGGGGATTGAACGTACATTTACTTGTCTGTCTGGCTAACAGCCTGTCGTCCTCTCAACCCCTCTCCTGTTTGAGTCTTCTCTGACCAGACTACAGCTCTCAATTGCTTGATTCCAAGGTACCAACACAAGGGCCTATCAGCATGTTCTGTGCACCTGTCCCCCCTTCTCTCTTAGCCCCAATAAAAGGCCTTACAGAGAATAACTTGTGCTTGTTTCACTTCTGACTAAACTGAAGCCAGCTTCCCCCTTCTCTTTTTTTATTTTTTTATTTTCTCTTTATTTTGCTCCCCCCATTCCCCCTCTCCGCTCTCTCTCCTGTCTCTCTCCTCGCAGGTGGTACGCCGGCGGCCTGTCCCGTGGCTTCGTCCTTTCCTACTCCTCTCTTCTCTGGCCCTCCTGGGTGAGTTAGGCCAGAGGAGACACAGCTGTGTGAGGCACAGAGAGTTCTGAACCCGTTCCGTTTTGATCCGTTTCAAGGTACCCCAGAGTTCATGGCCCCTGAGATGTATGAGGAGAAGTATGACGAGTCAGTGGATGTGTATGCCTTTGGGATGTGCATGCTGGAGATGGCCACCTCAGAGTACCCCTACTCAGAGTGCCAGAACGCTGCACAGATCTACCGCCGAGTCACCAGCGTAAGTGTCCTCCTTGGTCCAGCCCCTCCCCCCTCCATCCTCTCTGTCTCCCCTTCTGAATGTCTCTGCCAATTACACTCTGTCTTTCTTCTTCTATCCTTCCTCTCTTCCTCGCCTCTTTTCCACCCTCTCAAGTTTTCTTCTCTTCAGTCTCGCTCTCTCTCTCTTTCTCTCTCTCTCTCTCTGTCTCTCTCGCTCTCTCTGTCTCTCTCGCTCTCTGTCTCTCTGTCTCTCTCTTTCTTTCTGTCTCTCTCTATCTCTCTCTCTCTCTCTCTCTCTGTCTCTCTGTCTCTGTTTCTCTCTCTCTTTCTCTCTCTCTGTCTCTCTCGCTGTCTCTCTCCTGTCTCTCTCTCTCTCTTTCTTTCTGTCTCTCTCTGTCTCTCTCTCTCTCTCTCTCTGTCTCTCTCTGTCTCTGTTTCTCTCTCTGTCTCTCTCTCTCATTCCCCTGGGCTGCAGTCAGTCAGTCTCACATATACTAGGCCTGTATGGTTTGTTCTTTATGAGCTCAGTCCATCATAAAGCTGATGTTTGATCACTGGGGAGGAGGACTCTCCCTGGGGGCCGAGAGGTTACCAACATACACACCCTCCTTGCTTTGTGCCGCCAGGCATATCATTTACGATGTTGAGATTGGGAAACATTCGCCTCCGCAGTTTTGCAATGACTTACACCCGTCAGATGTCTGCCATAGCTGTTGAACTTGGACTCTGACACTGAAGGAGGTTTTTTTTGTTTATTTTTGTGCTCAGATGGTCTAGCTTTGATATGGTCAGATTTTTACAAGGTTTCAACTGTCAAAACTACTAATGGAATTAATAACTAATAATGATGTTGTGTGTCTGTAATATGATCATCTGTTGCTAGTCTGGTTGCCAGGGAAAGAGCGCTTCACTCCGCTACAGGAACCAGGCCTGTATTCACATGGCATTTTATTTGTTGTCATTGAGATGTTTCCAATAGGTCCCTATGTGCTGATCTGGCACGTTGCTGATTTGTTACACGTATAGATCCGGAGACCTAGCTGACCCAATTAGTATTACTATTACCAAGCACTGAGAACGAGGAAGGCCTTCCTGAGTGCAGAGAGGACATTTGAGTCTTCTTGTTATTCCCCATCGTCAGTGGCTGTGCGACGAGGCATGGCCCTCCTGTGCTAACCTGTTCCCAGATCTGTTGGTGCCGTCTCGCCAACTCCTATGGTCATTGACTGCACAAACAGATGTGGGACCAGGCTAGTCCTGTGCTTGCTGCCTCTCCTCTGTATAACCCCTCCTTAGGTCCCTCCACCACCCCACCTCTCTTCAGCTCATCTGTTAACTGATGACCTTTCATTTTTCTATTTTCTCGTTCCTCTAATTGGGTTGTTTACTCTCCTCTCCTCTCCTGGGAAAATAGAAGCAGTCATGAGCTCCGTCTGGTTTAGTTGGAGCCGTGGCCACAGTCATATGATGCTACTGCTATAGATGGATGGAGAGGGAGGCATTCTGGCTGTCCCAAATGGCACCCTATTTCCTATATACAGTAGTGCACTACTTTTGACCAGGACCCATGGCACCCTAGGGGACAAACCCAGAGGCTCAGTGAGGGATTCTGTGAAGGGGTTGTTTTGTGGTCACCAGTAGGGGGAGATGGTGGGTCTACTGTGCTGTGGTATGTTGTCATTTTGAGAGAAGTAGAGGGGAAACCTGTCAGCATTCCATGCTTCCTCGGCTACTTCTGTAGATTACAGACTGTTCTGTGATTTGTCCAGACAGCCTTTTCTGAGCTCAAATGTCTGAATTCCTCAGTCAACCAGTAAAGCCAGTATAGGTAGGCTAACCCCCACACTGGTGAAATCATTCTGCAGGAAGAGCAATCCTGAAATACTCTAAATACCATGGAGCTTTTGTTTTACGTTCTCTTCCGAATCACATTTGTTCAAGGCTGGTTGAGATATTTATTTCAGTTATTTCCTGTCACTGAGGCTTTTACCTAAAACCTAGGCCTCAGTCGTCCTCAGTGTCAGCCAGTCTCTCTCTGTGTCATGTCCCCTCACAGAGTCCCATACACTCACTGACTCCCCCTCCTCACAGAGTCCCATACGCTCACTGACTCCCCCCTCCTCAGAGTCCCATACGCTCACTGACTCCCCTCTTCCTCACTGACTCCCCCCTCCTCACAGGATATCCTGTTCATTTAAGGGGCCACAGAATCCCAGGGCGAGAGGGAGCGACAGAGGGAGCGAGGGAGGGAGAGCGAGAGAGGGATCAAGGGAGAGGGCGGGAGGGAGGAAAAAGGAATGACAGCTCTCACGCTAGCTGTGAATGGCTTACATAATGGCCTGTTGGAAAGAGGACTGTGGAGAGTCGTAGAGAGCAGCTGCAGGATGCAACCTCCTATATTGGTTGGCATTCTAATGGACAGAGGAAGGCAGGAAAACGTTCTCTGAGGGCAGACAGAACTATGTTTTGGGGGCTGCCCTCCCCTTTACACCAGTTCATCCGTAAAGCTTAGATCCCTCCTTACACTCCGGGATGTTTTTTAATCAGCAGGAATCCAGTCGCGCAGACGCCACTCAACACAGCTCTGCAACCAGAAGCAATTTGAGTCTGAGTCTAAGGATGGCCGGCTGGATGGCGGATGTCTTTTTAAGCTGAGTGTTACTGCCATGAGATGATCTCATCACGCAGACAGATGTGGCAGTCTATTTTTTTCTTCCCTTTGAAAAACTTTCTTCCAGAATGATCTCTTCATTGTAATGTAATGTGTTTACATAGCACCGCTGGTCAACATCAAGCTCCAAGTACTCAAAAGTAATCCGTTTAAGTCTTCCGTGAGCTTTTTAGGAAATCCCAATGTTTTTAAGTACAGGAATTATTATTTCGTAGAACTCTGAGCCCGCCCGCCCAGACAGACAGACGGCTAGTCAGTGAGGAACCATGAACCGTGCTTATTGACCGTCATGGCTGATTGCGGTGGTGGGGTGACCTCAGCTTTAGGGGTCACCACACACGGTTGTCTGGGAGATGTAATCCTGTGTAATGATAATGACAGAGCAGCTTCTCTGGACCCCCCCCCCCTCCCCAGACTGTGACTCTGCATGTCATTCTCCTGTGGGATCAGAGTAGGGATTTGTCATGGGAATACGGGACTATTAATACTTCAACCTTTCTGTTTCTTATATAAGATTTGTATGGATTTTAGCTGCTGGGAACTAACGTAGCCTATGGCATTTCCTTTATGTGCTTAAGAGGAATCAATGTGAGCTGAAGTAAACAAGCGTGGTCAGTTGACCAATTGGGAATCAATCTCCTAACGTCACCTCAGCGATCCATCACATTACTTCTTTCTTTCTTTTGCCTTAGGAAGGTTATGTGGATGCATCATGTTAGGTTGGAAATTGGCTTCATGTGAAGTAATAAAGTAAAAAATGACGTCTTTTGACTCTTAGACAGACTGTCTAGAATGACTATGTCGGTGACTGTAGTGTTGCAATGTCTTGTCATGTTACTTTCAGACACACACACTCTCTCACACACACACACACACACTCACACTCACACAAACCAGACAGTGTCTAGATAATGCTGATGGTATATGATGACCCAGCGTGCTCCCGTCTCTCTCCTGTCTCTCTGTTCTCCCAGCTCTGCAGACTGACGCTTATTGCAGACTGTTACCCTCAGTGACAGTTCCACTGCTTGCGTCCCAAATGCCACCCTAATACCTATATAGTGTACTACTTTTGACCAGGGCCCATATAGGAGAGAGGCTGCCATTTGGGACGTACCCGCTTGCTCCCAGTCCAGTCATTTGTATGTAATGTCCGGGGTATTTTCTTCCCTTTCTTTGTTTGCTGGAGAGATGGACTATTTAAATCTGCCAGACCGGCCGGCCGGATTCTTAAGAGCAATTAAAACATGTACGTTTATATGAATTCTACTCTGAATTATAAAACGAACACACACTTTGAGAACTGACGTGAACACTCAAATTGTAAAGAGCTGGAAAGTCAACTTAAAGGCCAAGTGCAGACAGAAACGTGATTTTCCTGTGTTTTATATATATTTCCACACTGAGGTTGGAATAATACTGTGACATTTTGAAAATGATGATCATGCCCGTTTTGTGTGAAAGCTGTTTTGAAAAGACCGCCTGAAATTTCTGCATGTTTTGGTGGGATGGAGTTTTGGCCTTCCATGGTGACATCACCATGCGGTAAATTAGTCAATAGACCAATAAGAAAGAGTTCCAAATCTCCCTGCCAATAACAGCACATTTTTTGTTTTCCCCTCCCCACTCAGACCACTCCCAGACAGTCCTAGTAAAATTCTGGCTTGAGAAATTGCCCTTAGCTAAGAAGCTATTTTTGTTTATTTTTGTCAATTTTAATTGAAAACAATCACAGTAAGGTACTTAATTGTTACCCAGAAATTATTTGGTATTGAGATTAAAACTGCTGCATTGGACCTTTTTAAGATCATAATGAATCCTTTTCTCTTTCCACAATGGGGCGAATCAGTGAAAAAACGGATTCACCCCCACATACCTAGCTAGTCCACCCACACCATCCTCACCTCAACTCTCTCCACCCTCCCTCTGCCTCTGGTCCTTTGTAAAACATTTTAAATGACTGTACCCTTTAATTTCTCTCTCCATTGTTGGCTGTTCTGTGAGGGGGGAAGAAAGGAACCAGCATGGATCCGGCTTAAAGGACCTCTTCACTGTGAGAGTTTCATCTGTAATGAGTTTCTTTTTTTAAATCACCTTGTTATTGGAATTACTGCTTCTCCTTAATTCCATTACCTCTTCCGCCGTCATCCCTAACTTTGTTTGGCCCCAGGAATCTCTAGGAGGGAGGTGTGTGTGTGTGTGTGTGTGTGTGTGTGTGTGTGTTGTTATATAAAGACAGAGGTTCTAGATTGGAGGGGTGAGGGACGGGGACGGAGGTTGGTAAATACTGAGACAAACCACTGTGTTGGGCACTGTAAAGGACAGAGCCTGCAGTACTAAATGTACCAGGTTACATCAGCTTAGTGAGTCCAACTCTCTGTCTGTCGGACCTGTCGCTCACTTCTCACATCCCGGTAAGTCTCTCTTTTTCAATCAATTTTTCTCTTTCTCTGTCTACTTTTCTCTGGAACTTTTTCTTCTCTACTGTTTTGATAGTTTGCTTTTCTTTCTGATGGGTTTGTGCGTGTGTGTGTGCAGAGAAGAGACTGGGTAGGAAGAGGAAGGGTTTGGTTTGTTGAGCTTTTTTTTATTTTGTTTGAGTCTGTGTTCCTGGCTCCTATTCCCACCATTGTTTCTGGGTTCAGGTTATCTGGATCAACTTGGTATCAGGAGGATGACTTGCCTTGGGTTCAGGTTATCTGGATCAACTTGGTATCAGGAGGATGACTTGCCTTGGGTTCAGGTTATCTGGATCAACTTGGTATCAGGAGGATGACTTGCCTTGGGTTCAGGTTATCTGGATCAACTTGGTATCAGGAGGATGACTTGCCTTGGGTTCAGGTTATCTGGATCAACTTGGTATCAGGAGGATGACTTGCCTTGGGTTCAGGTTATCTGGATCAACTTGGTATCAGGAGGATGACTTGCCTTGGGTTCAGGTTATCTGGATCAACTTGGTATCAGGAGGATGACTTGCCTTGGGTTCAGGTTATCTGGATCAACTTGGTATCAGGAGGATGACTTGCCTTGGGTTCAGGTTATCTGGGTCAACTTGGTATCAGGAGGATGACTTGCCTTGGGTTCAGGTTATCTGGTTCAACTTGGTATCAGGAGGATGACTTGCCTTGGGTTCAGGTTATCTGGATCAACTTGGTATCAGGAGGATGACTTGCCTTGGGTTCAGGTTATATGGATCAACTTGGTATCAGGAGGATGACTTGCCTTGGGTTCAGGTTATCTGGATCAACTTGGTATCAGGAGGATGACTTGCCTTGGGTTCAGGTTATCTGGGTCAACTTGGTATCAGGAGGATGACTTGCCTTGGGTTCAGGTTATCTGGGTCACCTTGGTATCAGGAGGATGACTTGCCTTGGGTTCTCACTGCCCTGATGTTGGGCTGGACTTATTCATCTCAACAACTGGATCCTCTTGATATGGACTTTATCAAAGTCATGCGCCTCAAGACACTCTTTCAGAACTATTTGTCCTCCCTGATGAGGACCTTTTGTTTAAAGATTGTGTATCTGATAAAATGCTGAATGGTGGAAATACAGTATTTATTTGGCCTGATTTGGATCAAATTAGCTGGTCATCTATTTTCCATAGATGCCGCTTCCATCTACATGTTTGTATGGTAGGCTAATGGGGCTCGCATGTTGTGTTGCCACGTATGTTTCTGTGTTGATCCCGTTATGCTTGGGGCCCAGGTTTACTGAAGCGTCTCGAGCCAGACTTGGGCTACATTGGGCTGAGCCAGTGACAGACTTAAACATCTGTCTCAGCTAGAGCTTCAGGCCAGCCACACCACACACTCACTGAGTTAAATCAACACTGCTGGCTACCCTGGCTGTTTAGAGCTCACTGGGCCCACACACACACAACACACACCCTTTTATGATCTCTGTCGTAAGGAAAATTACACACTGCTACACTCTACCAGAATTGAAACCTGACTGGATCTGAAGTCGTCTTTTAACTGAGGCCCCTTCTCTTTTCTCTCTCTCTCTCTCTCTCTCTCTCTCTCTCGCTCTCTCGCTCTCTCTCTCTCTCTGCCTCTCTCTCTCTTGCGCTCTGCCTCTCTCAATTCAATTTCAATTTAAGGGGCTTTATTGGCATGGGAAACATATTTTAACGTTGCCAAAGCAAGTGAAATAGATAATAAACAAAAGTGAAATAAATATTAACAGTAAACATTACACTCAGAAGTTCCAAAAGAATAAAGACATTTCAAATGTCATATTATGTATATATACAGTGTTGTAACAATGTGCAAATAGTTCAAGTACAAATGGGAAAATAAATAAACATAAATATGGGTTGTATTTACAATGGTGTTTGTTCTTCACTGGTTGCCCTTTTCTTGTGGCAACAGGTCACAAATCTTGCTGCAGTGATTGCACACTGTGGTATTTCACCGAGTAGATAAGGGAGTTATCAAAATTTGGTTTGTTTTCTAATTCTTTGTGGATCTGTGTAATCTGAGGGAAATATGTGTCTCTAATATGGTCATACATTTGGCAGGAGGTTAGGAAGTGCAGCTCAGTTTCCACCTCATTTTGTGGGCAGTGTGCACATAGCCTGTCTTCCCTTGAGAGCCAGGTCTGCCTACGGCGGCCTTTCTCAATAGCAAGGCTATGCTCACTGAGTCTGTACATAGTCAAAGCTTTCCTTAAGTTTGGGTCAGTCACAGTGGTCAGGTATTCTGCCACTGTGTACTCTCTGTTTAGGACCAAATAGCATTCTAGTTTGCTCTGTTTTTTTGTTAATTCTTTCCAATGTGTCAAGTAATTCTCTTTCTGTTTTCTCATGATTTGGTTGGGTCTAATTGTGTTGTTGTCCTGGGGCTCTGTGGGGTCTGTTTGTGTTTGTGAACAGAGCTCCAGGACCAGCTTGCTTAAGGGACTCTTCTCCAAGTTCATCTCTCTGTAGGTGAAGGCTTTGTTATGGAAGGTTTGGGAATCGCTTCCTTTTAAGTGGTTATAGTATTTAACGGCTCTCTTTTCTGATAATTAGCAGGTATCGGCCTAATTCTGCTCTGCATGCATTATTTGGTGTTTTTTGTTGTACACTGAGGATATTTTTCAGAATTCTGCATGCAGAGTCTCAATTTGGTGTTTGTCCCATTTTGTGAATTCTTGGTTGGTGAGCGGACCCCAGACCTCTCAACCATAAAGGGCAATGTGTTCTATAACTGATTCAAGTATTTATCATTTCATTGAGGATACCATCGACACCACAGGCCTTTTTGGGTTGGAGGGTTTGTATTTTGTCCTGTAGTTCATTCAATGTAATTGGAGAATCCAGTGGGTTCTGGTAGTCTTTAATAGTTGATTCTGAGATTTGCATTTGATCATGTATATATTTTTTAGCTGTTTGTTCTTTGTTATACGGGCAAAACGATTGGAGAAGTGGTTTACCCATACATCTCCGTTTTGGATAGATAGCTCTTCGTGTTGTTGTTTGTTTAGTATTTTCCCAGAAGTGGTTAGTCTATGGATTCTTCACTTACATTGAGCTGATTTCTGACATGCTGTTCCTCCTTTTTCCGTAGTGCTTTCTGTATTGTTTTAGTGATTCACCATAGTGAAGGCGTAGGCTCAGGTTTTCTGGGTCTCTATGTTTTTAGTTGGATAGGTTTCTCAATTTCTTTCTTTGGTTTTTGCATTCTTCATCAAACCGTTTGTCACTGTTGTTACTTTTCTTCGGTTTTCTGTTAGAGATTTTTAGATTTGATAGGGAAGCTGAGAGGTGAAATATACTGTTTAGGTTTTCTACTGCCAAGTTTACGCCTTCACTATTACAGTGGAACGTTTTGTCCAGGAAGTTGTCTAAAAGGGATTGAATTTGTTGTTGCCTAATTGTTTTTTGGTAGGTTTCCACACTACTTTCCTTTCATCTATAGCATTTCTTAATATTATTCAGTTCCTTTGGCTTTGATGCCTCATGATTGAGGATTGCTCTGTTCAAGTAGACTGTTTATTTTGCTGTGGTCTGATAGAGGTGTCAGTGGGCTGACTGTGAACGCTCTGAGAGACTCTGAGTTGAGGTCAGTGATAAAGTAGTCTACAGTACTACTGCCAAGAGATGAGCTATAGGTGTACCTACCATAGGAGTCCCCTCGAAGCCTACCATTGACTATTTACATACCCAGCGTGCGACAGAGCTGCAGGAGTTGTGACCCGTTTTTGTTGGTTATGTTGTCGTTGTTGTGCCTAGTGCGGCATATGGGGGAGGGAATGCTGTCACCTCCAGGTAGGGGTTTGTCCCCCTGTGTGCTGAGGGTGTCGGGTTCCTTTCCAGTTCTGGCATTTAGTTCGCCACAGACTAGTACATGTCCCTGGGTCTGAAATGATTGATTTCCCCCTCCAGGATGGAGAAGCTGTCTTCATTAAAGTATGGGGATTCTAGTGGGGGGATATAGGTAGCACACAGGAGGACATTTTTCTCTGTTGAGATCATTTCCTTTTGAATTTCTAGCCAAATGTAAAATGTTCCTGTTTTTGTTAATTTAATAGAGTGAGTTAGGTCTGCTCTATACCAAATTAGCATACCCCCTGAGTCCCTTCCCTGTTTCACACCTGGTAGTTTGGTGGATGGGACTACCAGCTCTCTGTAACCTAGAAGGCAACCAGTGGGTCCGTCTCCTCTATACCATGTTTCTTGTAGGATGACAATGTCTGTATTTCCGATTTCTTTGGTGAAGTCCAGGTTCCTGCTCTTTAGGCCGAAGGCAGATGACCTCAGGCCTTGGATATTCCAGGATGAGATAGTGAAGGCTTTGTGTTCCATAAAGTGTCTAATGTTGTTGGTCATGTGGTTTGGCCTCAGGCCAGTAATTGTGAGCAGAGCCTGCTGAGCATCTGGTACATGCCATTGGCTTGGGCTAGTGTAAGAGTGGGGGTTGGGCCTGTTGGCCTGCTCACAGCCTGGGCGTATGTGTGACTTTCATGTAGAGGCCCTCTTTGCGGGAGTGGGGGCTTGGGGTGGATAGGAGGGTCATAGGTCTGATCTAAGGGGGCCTAAATGGGGTGTGGGGATGTTTGACTTGGGGGGGGTTCATTTGGTGGGGGGTGTGGATATGGCTGGTGGTGCTGTGGTTTGGATGTAGGTCCTCTCGGCGGGGGTCCTCTATGTGTAGGTCCAAGGGGGGTCCCGCAGTTCTGGGAGAGTGTCTCGCTGGTCTGGGCGGGGTGTCTGTTGATCTGTTGCTCCTGTGTGAGTTGGGTGTGCGGTTGAGGGCGATATCCTTTAGGGTCCGGGCGAAGGTGGGCACTGCTGCCTTGTATAGGTGGACCTGGTCGTAAAGGCTGTTCACGTCCAGGGTGGAGTGGTGGGCCAGGTAGACATTTGGTTTTGATGCACAGTCAGGGGAAATACTTGCGTTTACCTGCTGTATGGTAGCAGGGTGGAAGTATTTTTGTGGTAGCAGGGTTGAGATAAACACTTGTGTGTTGGGGAAAGTAGAAGAAGCTCTCTCTCGCTCTTTCGCCATCTCTGTCTCTCTCCTCTCTCACTATTTCGCCCTCTCTGTCTCTCTCTCTCACTCTTTCGCCATCTCTGTCTCTCTGTCTCTCTCTCTCACTCTTTCGCCATCTCTGTCTCTGTCTCTCTCTCTCGCTCTTTCGCCATCTCTGTCTCTCTGTCTCTCTCTCTCACTCTTTCGCCATCTCTGTCTCTCGCTCTTTCGCCATCTCTGTCTCTCTGTCTCTCTCTCTCTCGCCATCTGTCTCTCTCTCTCTCTCGCTCTTTCGCCATCTCTGTCTCTCTGTCGCTTGATCTTTCCACTAGACGCCCCCCTGCTCAATAATGAGTTGAAGTGGGGGTCTCTGTTGGCGTCATGCTTCAGCTGGCACATTGATTTAATAGTCTCCTGTGTCTCTGCCCCCACAGGGAGTCAAGCCGGCCAGCTTTGACAAGGTAGCCATACCAGAAGTGAAGGAAATCATCGAGGGATGCATCCGCCAGAACAAAGATGAGAGGTGAGCTACTGTGTGTGTGTGTGTGTATATATACTGTACACAAACACACATAACTTGTGATGCTGTTTGTCCTTTCATCTGTCATTCACACACATAATGTTCAGAGACTGAGGGTGGACTGAAGGCCTTGGTCAGCCTGCCACTTAGTCCCACAAACAGGCCCAGCACCAAGGCACACACACACACCAACAAACTGCCACTGTGAATCGCCACATAAATCTCCCACAGTTTGTGGACAGAGAAAAATGTTTTCCTTTTCCACTCTCTGATCCCTGTTGAACCAAAACAAGAGGAACTGAACCCGTATTACTGTCTCTAGCTGACAACTACCTGTGTCTGTCAAAACCCCTCACCAGTCATCACTGTTAAATATGAATGTCATTCATGGTTGACTTGACTACATGTCAGTTTATGGATGATTTAGCCTAATGCAGTGTTCTTCAAAGTCGGGGTCGTGACATTGCAGTGGGGTCGCAAAAATAAATAAAAATTAGAGTACAGAATATTTTATGGGACAATATACAAACGTTTTTGAGAAAGATAATTTGAAAGATACAATTTAATTGAGTAAATGTATTTATTGGTTTATTTTCATTTTGAAAAGAGATGAAAATGCAATGATTTGAAGGTTATTTGTTGATTTTTAAGGTTGTCATTAGATTTGGGGTGGGGTGGGGTCGCAAAACATTTTTGGGAAAATAATGGGGTCTCCAGAAATTCTGGCGGAAAAAATGGGGTCCCCGCTTAAAAACTTTGAAAACCACTGGCCTAGAGGGTGTACAAATTGACTTGTTTTGAAGGACACTTTTTTTGTAAAGTTTTTATTAAATTTTTAACTACATGTCAATTGTTAGACTTGCTTTGTTGATGAGTTTTTATGAAATATTTTACACGTTTTACTACATCTCAGTATTTGAAAGGTATAGTGGGTGTCTTTTTAAAGTTGACAAATTTGCATTTGAAGGTCAACTTTACTCAGTGAGGCCTCACTGTTGATAAACCAATTGAGTAGTGAATGATTAAGTCAATGAGTGACTACTGGAAAGACTGCTCACTCACACAACTGAGAAATAAATATACAGTGCCTTGCAAAAGTATTAATCCCCCTTGGCGTTTTTCCTATTTTGTTGCATTACAACCTGTAATTTAAATGGATTTATATTTGGATTTAATGTAATGGACATACAAAAAATAGTCCAAATTGGTGAAGTGAATAACTTGTTTCCAAAAATTCTAAAAAATAAATAACGGAAAAGGGGTGCGTGCGTATGATATGTATTCACTCCCTTTGCTATGAAGCCCCTAAATACCTTTACAAGTCACATAATTAGTTAGATTGCACACAGGTGGACTTTATTTAAGTGTCACATGATCTGTCACATGATCTCAGTATATATACACCTATTCTGAGTGTGCAACACCACTAAGCAAGGGGCACCACCAAGCAAGCGGCACCATGAAGACCAAGGAGCTCTCCAAACAGGTCAGGGATAAAGTTGTGGAGAAGTACAGATCATGGTTGGTTTATAAAAAAAATATCAGAAACTTTGAACATCCCACGGAGCACCATTCAATTCATTATTCAAAAATGGAAAGAATATGGCACCACAACAAACCTGCCAAGAGAGGGCCGCCCACCAAAATACACGGACCAGGCAAGGAGGGCATTAATCAGAGAGGCAACAAAGAGACCAAAGATAACCCTGAAGGAGCTGCAAAGCTCCACAGCGGAGATTGGAGTATCTGTCCATAGGACCACTTTAAGCCGTACACTCCACAGAGCTGGGCTTTACGGAAGAGTGGCCAGAAAAAAGCCATTGCTTAAAGAAAAAAATAAGCAAACACGTTTGGAGTTCGCCAAAAGGCATGTGGGAGACTCCCCAAACATATGGAAGAAGGTACTCTGGTCAGATGAGACTAAAATTGAGCTTTTTGGCCATCAAGGAAAACGCTATGTCTGGCACAAACCGAACACCTCTCATCACCCCGAGAACACCATAGTGGTGGCAGCATCATGCTGTGGGGATGTTTTTCATCGGCAGGGACTGGGAAACTGGTCAGAATTGAAGGAATTATGGATGGCGCTAAATACAGCGCAAATTCTTGAGGGAAACCTGTTTCAGTCTTCCAGAGATTTGAGACTGGGATGGAGGTTCACCTTCCAGCAGGACAATGACCCTAAGCATACTGCTAAAGAAACTCGAGTGGTTTAAGGGGAAACATTTAAATGTCTTGGAATGGCCTAGTCAAAGCCCAGACCTCAATCCAATTGAGAATCTGTGGTATGACTTAAAGATTGCTGTACACCAGAGGAACCCATCCAACTTGAAGTAGCTGGAGCAGTTTTGCCTTGACGAATGGGCAAAAATCCCAGTGGCTAGATGTGCCAAGCTTATAGAGACATACCCCAAGAGACTTGCAGCTGTAATTGCTGCAATAGGTGGCTCTACAAATATTTACTTTGGGGGGGTAAATATTTATGCACGTTCAAGTTTTCAGTTTTTTTGTCTTATTTATTGTTTGTTACACAATTTTTTTTATTTTGCATCTTCAAAGTGGTAGGCATGTTGTGTAAATCAAATGATACAAACCCCCTCAAAATCCATTTTAATTCCAGTTTGTAAGGCAACAAAATAGGAAAAATGCCAAGGGGGGTGAATACTTTCGAAGTCAATGTATCACTCTGCAATACTGCATTGTGTTTGCACTATGCAGGTCATTCTGTCCTGAACCAAGGGCAACAATTTTGCATTAGTGCATTGAAATATGAAATGGGGGGGAGGAATGCAAGCATCAATATTTGGTCATCTGTTGTGAGATGAATCCCCTGTATGATGTTTCACTGATGAAGCAGTGGAAAGGCTGATGGTGACTTGGCTCTCTTTCTCTGGTGCTAGCTGTTTAACAATGCATGAACACTGGGAGATCGTCAAATCCCCATTGTGTAAATGTGGTTTTAGTATCCAAGCCCCAAGTTGTATTAATACATCTATGCTGTCTCCAACTATTAAGGTTCTGTAGGGTTCGTCTCTGTATCTTTTATCGTCATTCTAATAAAAGTAAATGTGTTTCTATTATAGACATAATGTCGTACAACACCATGCAAAAAACGAACGACACGCTTGAGAAAAGAAAAGTCCAATAAAGCTTTTTGTGTGGCTAGGATGTTATTGCCACTAGCCAAGTATAATCAAGCATTGTTTATTTTTTTCCCACTCCTGTCGTTCTCTGGGTACTTAATGATGCATGGTTGAGGTTTTAGACAGAACAATGCATGAAAAGACTGACTTAAACTATGTGGTCTAACAACAATATAGTATGTATGTTTACTATTTAAACTAAAGCCTTGGGTTTTTCCCCACTTTGTCATTCTCCTGGTACTTGAAACTAATGATGCATGGTTGAGGGTTTTTAAAGGCTGACTAAACTGTGCGGTCGGTCTCAATAATAATAGTATGTTTGCTACTTAAATTACTCACTAGTGCAGGGCTCTCCAACCCAGTTCCTGGAGAGCTACCATCCTGTAGGTTTTCGCTCCAACCCTAATCTAGCTCACCTGATTATAATTAGCTGGTTGATAAGCTGAATCAGGTTAGTTACAACAGGGTTGGAGTTAAAACCTAAAGGAGGGTATCTCTCCAGGAACAGGGTTGGAGTTAAAACCCTGAGTGGCGCAGTGGTCTAAGGCGCTGCATCGCAGTGCTAACTGTGCCACTGAGATCCTGGTTTGCCGAGGGTCATCGCCATGTGGAGGTATCGTATAGAGATGGTGTTTGCAACGCCAGGGTTGTGGGTTCGATTCCCACGGGGGAGTATAAAAATATAAATAAATAAATAAATATATATATTGTTTCACTCTGTGTCGCTCTGGTAAGAGCGTCTGTAAATGAATGTCCAGGAACAGGGTTGGAGTTAAAATCTACAAGGAGGGTAGCTGTCCAGGAACAGGGTTGGAGATAAAACCTACAAGGAGGGTAGCTGTCCAGGAACAGGGTTGGAGAGCCCTGCACTAGAGCATTCACTGTGTGGACCCAGTGGTGCCTGCATTGTGTTTAGCCACCTGTGACAGACATGGAATTATCTTATCCTGTTCTTTGTGACAGGCCAGGCACTTGGCAGCCCTGTAGCCATCTGTAGCCATGAAATGCTTTGAAGGGCTGGTCATGGCTCACATCAACGCCATCATCCCAGACACCCTGGACCCACTCCAATTTGCATACTGCCCCAACAGATCTACAGATGATGCAATCTCTATTGCACTCTACACTGCCCTCTCCCGCCTGGATAAGAGGAACACCTATGTGAGAATGTTGTTCATTGACTACAGCTCAGCGTTCAACACCATAGTGCCCTCCAAGCACATCACTAAGCTCAGGACATTAGGACTGAACACCTCCCTCTGCAACTGGATCCTGAACTTCCTGATGGGCCGCCCCCAGGTGGTGAAGGTAGGCAACAACACATCCGCCACGCTGACCCTCAACACGGGGTGCGTGCTTAGTCCCCTCCTGTACTCCCTGTTCACCCACGACTGTGGCGCGCACTACCATCATTACGTTTGACGACGACACAACGGTGGTAGGCCTGATCACCAACGATGATGAAACAGCCTATAGGGAGGAGGTCAGTGACCTGGCATTGTGGTGCCAGGACAACAACCTTTTTCCCTCAATGTCAGCAAGACAAAGGAGCTGATCATGGACTACAGGAAACGGAGGGCCGAGCATGCCCTGTCCACATTGATGGGGCTGTAGTGGAGCGAGTTGAGAGCTTCAAGTCCCTCTGTGTCCACATCGCTAAGGAATTAACATGGTCCACACGCCAATACAGTTGTGAAGAAGGCACGACAACGCCTCTTCCCCCTCAGAAGGCTGAAAAGATTTGGCACGGGCCCTTAGATCCCCAAAGCTTTACAGATGCACCAAGTCTGGAACCAACAGGACCCTGAACAGCTTCTAAACCCAAGCTATAAGACTGCTAAATAGTTAGTCCAGGTACAGTGAGGGAAAAAAGTATTTGATCCCCTGCTGATTTTGTACGTTTGCCCACTGACAAAGAAATGATCAGTCTATAACTTTAATGGTAGGTTTATTTGAACAGTGAGAGACAGAATAACAACAAACAAATCCAGAAAAACACATGTCAAAAATGTTATAAATTGATTTGCATTTTAATGAGGGAAATAAGTATTTGACCCTTCTGCAAAACATGACTTAGTACTTGGTGGCAAAACCATTGTTGGCAATCACAGAGGTCAGACATTTCTTGTAGTTGGCCACCAGGTTTGCACACATCTCAGGAGGGATTTTGTCCCACTCCTCTTTGCAGATCTTCTCCAAGTCATTAAGGTTTCGAGCCTGACGTTTGGCAACTCGAACCTTCAGCTCCCTCCACAGATTTTCTATGGGATTAAGGTCTGGAGACTGGCTAGGCCACTCCAGGACCTTAATGTGCTTCTTCTTGAGCCACTCCTTTGTTGATTTGGCTGTGTGTTTTGGGTCATTGTCATGCTGGAATACCCATCCACGACCCATTTTCAATGACCTGGCTGAGGGAAGGAGGTTCTCCCCCAAGATTTGACGGTACGTGGCCCCGTCCATCGTCCCTTTGATGCGGTGAAGTTGTCCTGTCCCCTTAGCAGAAAAACACCCCCAAAGCATAATGTTTCCACCTCCATGTTTGACGGTGGGGATGGTGTTCTTGGGGTCATAGGCAGCATTCCTCCTCCTCCAAACACGGCGAGTTGCGTTGATGCCAAAGAGCTCCATTTTGGTCTCATCTGACCACATCACTTTCACCCAGTTCTCCTCGGAATCATTCAGATGTTCACTGGCAAACTTCAGACGGGCATGTATATGTTCTTTCTTGAGCAGGGCGACCTTGCGGGCGCTGCATTTCAGTCCTTCACGGCGTAGTGTGTTACCAATTGTTTTCTTGGTGAATACGGTCCCAGCTGCCTTGAGATCATTGACAATATCCTCCTGTGTTGTTCTGGGCTGATTCCTCACCGTTCTCATGATCATTGCAACTCCACGAGGTGAGATCTTGCATGGAGCCCCAGGCCGAGGGAGATTGACAGTTATTTTGTGTTTCTTCCATTTGCGAATAATCGCACCAACTGTTGTCACCTTCTCACCAAGCTGCTTGGCGATGGTCTTGTAGCCCATTCTAGCCTTGTGTAGGTCTACAATCTTGTCCCTGACATCCTTGGAGACCTCTTTGGTCTTGGCCATGGTGGAGAGTTTGGAATCTGATTGATTGATTGCTTCTGTGGACAGATGTCTTTTATACAGGTAACAAGCTGAGATTAGGAGCACTCCCTTTAAGAGTGTGCTCCTAATCTCAGCTCGTTACCTGTATAAAAGACACCTGGGAGTCAGAAATCTTTCTGATTGAGAGGGGGTCAAATACTTATTTCCCTCATTAAAATGCAAATCAATTTATAACATTTTTGACATGCGTTTTTCTGGATTTTTTTGTTGTTATTCTGTCTCTCACTGTTCAAATAAACCTACCATTAAAATTATAGACTGATAATTTCTTTGTCAGTGGGCAAACGTACAAAATCAGCAGGGGATCAAATACTTTTTTCCCTCACTGTAGCTATTTGGTTGTCTGCATTGACGCCCCTTTGCACTAACTCTTTTGACTCCTCACATACGCTGCAGCTACTGTTTATTATCTATCCTGTTGCCTAGTAACTTTATCCCTACCTATATGTACATATCTACCTCAATTACCTTGTACCCCTGCACATCGACTAGGTACTGGTAGCCCGTGTATATAGCCAAGTTAACGTTACTCATTGTGTATTTATTCCTCGTGTTTACTATTTTAATATAATTTGTCTATTTTCTCTCTGCATTGTTGGGAAGAGCCCGTTAGTAACCATTTCACTGTTGGTCTACACCTGTTGTTTACGATGACATAATGATTTGATTTGATTAGGCTTGTTGATGCGTAGTCAGCCCACGTTACATTTACAGAGAGGCCTGATGATCCATCCCTGTACTGGTGGTGTAAACACTGCATTCAGAGAGAGAGAGAGAATCATTTGTTTGTCCTTGGCTCTCCTGCTTGGCTGCTTCTCCTCCCTAGTTTCTGATGTAGTTGTTTACCATGTTAGCTGTAGCTGGCTCACCCTGTGCTGCACATGTATTCTACTCAGTCATGCATTAAACATCAATATAATAATGCACATTCATCCGAAGACACTTACACACACACTTACCAGCTGAGCAACACATGATCACTTGATGATAAGAAGATGTCCCTAGAGGTAACATTGTGCCTTCAATAATGCCCATTGTCTGATTCATGGATAGTAAATATACATAGACTTATTATGGGATGTCATTTATGGATTGTAAATATACATAGTTATTATCAGATATAAAGCCATATTACTGTATGTCAGCACAAAGCTCTATGGCTGTCCTTTAGGCCACCGTACACAGAGTAATGTCCTCTTTAAATAGGCTAATCGGTTAATCATGCACCATGCGGAACTTATTGAATGTAATAAAGCCTGTTTTGACCTTGTTTGTTAACGCTAAACTCTATCATCAATCTCCCCCTCTCTCTTCCCTTCTCTCTCTGTTCTCCCCCTCTCTCTTCTCCCCATCTCATCCCTTCTCTCCTCTCTTCCCCCCACCCCTCTCCCACTCTTCCCTTTTCTTCTTCCCCTTTCTCCCCCATCTCTCCTCCCCCCCTTCCCTTCCTCCATCCCTCCTCCTCTTCCACAGATATGTCATTAAGATCCTGCTGAGCCATGCGTTCTTCCAGGAAGAGACTGGTGTGCGTGTGGAGCTGGCCGAGGAGGACGATGGGGAGATGATCGCTATCAAACTGTGGCTGAGGATAGAAGACGTCAAGAAGCTGAAGGGAAAGTACAAGGACAACGAAGCCATCGAGTTCTCCTTCGACCTCAACAAGGACTTCCCCGAAGATGTGGCACAGGAAATGGTACGGTTGGTTGGTTGGTTGGTTAATTGATACATGTATTTTTTGCTAAGTAATTGATCATGTGATTAAAAACAAAACCACAACATCACTGAAAAAGGTGGCTTGATAGAGGTGTAGAAGCTCATCACTGAGAGAGATCTTGTGATGCGTGATGCTAGTTAAAACAGATTGACTAGTCATGGTGGTTCCTTCTCCTGTCCCAACAGGTTGAGTCTGGCTATGTGTGCGAGGGAGACCACAAGACGATGGCCAAGGCCATCAAAGACCGAGTGTCTCTGATCCAAACGAAGAGAGAACAGAGGCAGCTGGTCCGAGAGGAGTTGGAGAAGAGGAATCTAAAGCAGCAGGCCCTACAGGCAGCAGAGGCCCTCAGATCCCCCCAGCAGAGTCAGTTACCCCCCCAGCCCCAGCCCGTTGCCCCAGCCCAGCCCCCCATAGCCCAGACTGAGAAGGAGGACCCAGAGATGGACCAGCACCAACACAGCAGCAGTACCAACAGGCCAACATCTCCATGACATGTAGGTGGACTAGGCACAGTGTCTCGCTCAGAGATGTGCGTTCGGAAAGTGTTCAGACCCCTTCACTTTTTTCACATTTTGTTACGTTACAGAATAAATAAAAAAATTCATCAATCTACACATAATGACAAAGTGAAAACAGGTTTTTATAAATGTTTGTTAATTTATTAAAAATAAAAAAACATAAATACCTTATTTACATAAGTATTCAGACCCTTTGCTATGAGACTCAAAATTGAGCTACGGAATTGTCCGTAGAGCTCCGAGACAGGATTGTGTTGAGGCACATATCTGAGGAAGGGTACCAAAAAATGTCTGCAGCATTGAAAGCCCCCAAGATCACAGTGGGCTCCATCATTCTTAAATGGAAGAAGCTTGGAACCACCAAGACTCTTCCTAGAGCTGGCCGCCCGGCCAAACTGAGCAATCGAGGGAGAAGGGCCTTGGTCAGGGAGGTGACCAAGAATCCGATGTTCACTCTGACAGAGCTCCAGAGTTCCTCTGTGGAGATGGGAGAACCTTCCAGAAGGACAACCATCTCTGCAGCGCTCCACCCATTAGGCCTTTATGGTAGTAGCCAGACGGAAGCCACTTCTCAGTAAAAGGCACATGACAGCCCGGCTTGGAGTTTGCCAAAAGGCACCTAAAGGACTCTGACCATGAGAAACAAGATTCTCTGGTCTGATGAAACCAAGATTGAACTCTTTGACCTGAATGCCAAGGGTCACGTCTGGAGGAAACCTGGCACCATCCCTACGGTGAACATGGTGGTGGCAGCATCATGCTGTGGGGAGTTTTTTCAGCGGCAGGGACTGGGAGACTAGTCAGGATCGAGGGAAAGATGAACGGAGCAAAGTACAGAGAGGTCCTTGATGAAAACCTGCTCCAGAGCACTCAGGACCTCAGACTGGGGCGAAGGACAACGACCCTAAGCACACAGCCAAGACAACGCAGGAGTGGCTTCGGGATAAGTCTCTGAATGTCCTTGAGTGGCCCAGCCAGAGCCTGGACTTTAACCCGATTGAACATCTCTGGAGAGACCTGAAAATAGCTGTGCAGCGACGCTCCCCATCCAACCTGACAGAGCTTGAGAGGATCTGCAGAGAAGAATGGGAGAAACTCCCCAAATACGGATGTGCCAAGCTTGTAGCGTCATACCCAAGAAGACTTGAGGCTGTTATCGCTGCCAAAGGTGCTTCAACAAAGTACTGAGTTAAGGGTCTGAATACTTATGTAAATGATATATATTTTTAAAAATTGCAAACCTTTCTAAAAACCTGTTTTTGCTTGGTCATTATGGGGTATTGTGTGTAGATTGATGAGGGGAGAAAAAAAACCAATTTAATCAATTTTAGAATAAGGCTGTAACGTAACAAAATGTGGATAAAGTCAGAGTCTGAATACTTTCCAAATGCACTCTATGTTCTGTGATTATCGAGAATGCGCCAGGAAATCAGGAATGCAATGTAGTTGATATTGTATATCTCTCAATGGCTCTCTTGATCTCAATCTGGATTTCTCTCTCTCTGGATTTGTCTCGGTCGCTCTCTCTCTTCTCTCTCTCTCTCTTGATCTTTTTCACTCTCTCGATCTTTTTCACTCTCTCTCTCGCTCTCTCTTTTTTTTTTCTCTATATTTTTCTCTCCATCTCTCTCTCCCTCCCTCTCCCCTCCTTTCTCATCTGGTCACCGTGTGTGTTCTCGTCCCCTCCACCTACAGCTGACGGAGCGGTGGACAACGGCCAGGCTTCGTCCCTGTTCTCAGAGTCCCATCTGGGCCAGCTGACCATGTCCTACAGCAACATCCCTGCTACCCAGCAGCAGCAGGGCCAAGCCCAGGCCCAGGCCCCCTACCCCTCCCCTTCTCCCCAGCAGCAGCAGCAGCTCAATGCCTACCAACAGCAGAACATGGTAAGTGATGTCATCAAAACGAGACGGAGGGATTTGTCGTTTTTTTTTCTAGTTCTTAGGAAGATTGAAGTGAATTGCAGTGGAGTTTGCAGTTGTAATATGCATGAGAGTGATGTCTGAAGAGTGGATTTGGAGCCAGTTCCCTTTTGAGATGAAGAGGTTCTCAGTCTTTGAAATGGAGCAACCTTTTTCCTTCCCGGCTGCCCTCTCTCTCAGGTTTGTCCTGTAGTCCTTTATAGTCCCAGAACTGTTTGTGCCGTCTTGCCAACTCCTATGGTCATTGTTACACTAATCATGACAATTATAATAGGAGTTGCCAATACAGCGGAGACATGTCTGACATCAGGCTACTATAGTCCCACGAGTTCGTCAATTTCACATTTCGGTCTTCTTGGCACCGCAGTGGTGGACAAGCAGCTGCGTTCTAACCAACTTATTCAGTAATGAATAAATTACAAGCTCAAAGTGGCAATTTCCAGAGAAACCCAGAGATCAGGTTTTACAGTTCCTCTTTGAACAGTAACACACGCTGATTGTCTTGCTGTTTGCCAAGAGACCACAAACCCAATGTCTGGAACAGTATTCTTCAGTGTATTGGGAGGAATAGTGAAAAATAATTGAAAATATGGCCTTATAGAATATCAAAGTATTAAACTGGCTGTTAATTCAGTGTTTTAATTGCTCTCATGTTTCCACTCTAACTAATACAAGGGACAGGAACAGGAACAGCTTTTGGTCATACAACAAACAGTCGCACAAGACGATTGATCTACGCCCAAAACACACAAATGAAGGAATCCAAAACAAATATAGTCACACAAGACACAACGATTGGCCTACGCCTCAAAACACACAAATGTAGGAAGCACAAACCAATACGTTAATCTACACCCAAAATATATAGCCTAGCTACGAAAGAGCTGCCCTTCTGCTCCATAGGTACCCGTCTGTCTCCGCTAACAGGGCGTGACCCCACGGTCACCCCTAAAGGTCAAAAGTTCAAAACCAATGTTCTAGAACCCATCCCAAAGGGTTTAGACAGATGTATAATTAACACCATCCGAAAGGGTTTAGACAGATGTATAATTAACACCATCCTAAAGGGTTTAGACAGATGTATAATTTACACCATCCTAAAGGGTTTAGACAGATGTATAATTAACACCATCCTAAAGGGTTTAGACAGATGTATAATTAACACCATCCTAAAGGGTTTAGACAGATGTATACGTTATTAACACCATCCTAAAGGGTTTAGACAGATGTATAATTAACACCATCCTAAAGGGTTTAGACAGATGTATAATTAACACCATCTTAAAGGGTTTAGATGGATGTATACAGTATTAACACCATCCTAAAGGGTTTAGACAGATGTATACGGTATTAACACCATCCTAAAGGGTTTAGACAGATGTATAATTAACACCATCTTAAAGGGTTTAGACAGATGTATAATTAACACCATCCTAAAGGGTTTAGACAGATGTATACGGTATTAACACCCTCCTAAAGGGTTTAGACAGATGTATAATTAACACCATGCCAAAGGTTAGAAGCCCCAGTCATGCTCTTGAGTCATGGGTCTTTAGGTCTTCAGTTACTTACAGGTAAGTGCCGGAATTAACTAGCCTTTGATTCGCCAAAAGTGAGAACAGCTGCAAGTTTCAGAAATCAGTTACTCTGTGTGTTTTAGTTTGTGGATTACAGTTTGGTCAGTATTGTCTTCTATCTCCTGTTTTGTTTTAATGTATTGAACTGTTAGTTGTTTTGCCCAATGTCAGTTGGTTTGATTTGAATTTCTGAACAGAATGATGCATGTTGGAGAAACCAAAGCCACTCCGAAGTAAAGAAACTCCACTTTGAGTTTGATTCCTTTTTTCCCCTCATACCTTCCACATTGCTGCATCCTCAGCTATGCCATGCATCTTGTTCTAGTACAGTACCCTGTTCCCCCCTCCCCCTCCCCCAACCCATCCCCCCAATCCCAACCAATCACGTATGGTACATATTATTAACAGTACTTATGTTTGTATTTCTCATTATTTGTGCTTTGTTTTGTTTTTATACATATTAGGCAGTTAGCTGTGCAAACTGTCAGGGCCTCCATCAATCCCATACTGTTTATTTTAGAGGTGCCATGATGGTGTCAGTTTTTACGGTCTCTGTTTGGCACGCTGGGCAGTCACCTCAGCCCGCCGTCACTCATCAGTGTCAGACACACTGAATCACCAAGCCTTGTTACTGGACCTGACTCAGACATCTTCATAATGTCAGTGAATTATAGCTCACTAGACCTTCCTAAAGCTGTGGAACTGTCACCACAAACCATACACCTGATGGCGTATGTTAGATTGAGATTTCCAAGCTGTTCAAGCTTATCAAGTATTGTTTGCATTCAACATTGATTACACATTAATTCCACCGTGTGTGTGTGTAGTCTATGGTAAGCTTGCACAAATATTTATTGGGCATGACAACCACAGTCATTTTAAATTCTGTAATCATTTTACCATTGTTTTGTTTTATTTGACCATCAAGTGCTATTACTTTACAGTGAATCGATCTGCTCAATGATAGTGGTAGAAGTGTTAAAATTATATTGCCGTTAGTCCTAAATGGCATATTTTACATTGAAACAATGCCTAGCTCCTGCTATTTCTATATGTGAATAAGCAAAAACACAGTTATATATCAATAAAATCAAACCTGAAAAAGGCTTGTGGACATCATATTTTGCACTACATTCTTGCGTGTTGTGTTTTTTATACTGAGAGATGGGATTGATTGGTGTGTCTATGCAGTCTGCGCCACTACTGCTTGGGTTTTAGTTTTGTCATTTGAGATAATTTTGTGTCTTCCTCTTTGTCTGTTTATTTATTGTGTGTTTATCATCAAATGTTTTGGTTCCCTGTGTGATATAAATCACATCACTTCTTTTTAGTAAAGCCTTTTTAACCGCTGTACTGTGTTGTCCTGTAAAACATCTCATTAGATGTAAACAATGTTTTCACAAGGGCTACTAACTATTCCTGGGCTGCAACTGAATTCAGTTCTGAAAGGTTCCATCAACAAAGCTGCCTTTACTTTGAGAATGAGTTCAGCCCTTCATCTCTTGAAAGCCCACACTTTGCTGGGCCTTGCCTTTTTAGTAGTATCCTCTGCTGTCTTATAACCAGTAGCACAGTAACCAGTAGGCTTCACTAGACTATAACCAGTAGCACAGTAACCAGTAGGCTTCACTAGACTATAACCAGTAGCACAGTAACCAGTAGGCTTCACTAGACTATAACCAGTAGCACAGTAACCAGTAGGCTTCACTAGACTATAACCAGTAGCACAGTAACCAGTAGGCTTCACTAGACTATAACCAGTAGCACTGTAACCAGTAGGCTTCACTAGACTATAACCAGTAGCACAGTAACCAGTAGGCTTCACTAGACTATAACCAGTAGCACAGTAACCAGTAGGCTTCACTAGACTATAACCAGTAGCACAGTAACCAGTAGGCTTCACTAGACTATAACCAGTAGCACAGTAACCAGTAGGCTTCACTAGACTATATAAACAGAAGAATTGACTAGGCACAGATCAAATATAAATGCAACATTGTAGAGCTACTGTGGATGAATAAGGAATAGCTTCATCAACCCCCGAATCAACTGTTCCCTGACCACTCTTAGCAGAACATTTGATTTATTTTTAGCCCATTGTGTAGAATCAGCAAGGTGAACGTGTCTGTGAATCATTGTACAGACACAGCAGACTGTGCCTCTGGTACACTGGAATTGCCAAGTCCCCTGCCAGCAGCTGGCTACCTAGCTATATTTAGTTTACTGCAGCAGAGCAGTACACCGTCTCTGGCAGTGATTTTCCTTTCAGCCACACTATGATTTAGAACACTGGCTGCGTCTGAAATGCCACCCTATTCCCTATGTAGTGCACTACTTTTGACCAGGCACATAGATCTATATAGGGAATAGGGTGCCATTTCAGACGTGGCCACTGGGATTAGTCTGAGGGTAGAATATCTTCTTAAGTACCTTTAGATAGTTATGCAATACCAATACATTGAGTGGTTCTTATTCAGGTAGTGTTTCATTTCAACAAAGCCCGAATAAGTAGATTAGAGCTGTTTTTAGTGTTGCAATGTTTTATTTTAGTCATCCTAGCTTCCCAAATCTGCATGCGTGTTAATAAACTCACTTTAAATGACCTAGAAATGGCTCTAGCACTCACTTAAATCTCTAACTTGAAATTGTAGATTACTTTTCCTTTTAATCAGTATTGGCATATCACCATCACTGTTACTTACCTCTTATCTAACCTCTTTCTGTTCCCAATATGCCCTTGCAGTTCTTCTGAGCGCAGAGATGTTTTGACACCTCTTTCTAGCCTTAATACTTAGCTCTCTTCTTCTAATGCCATGTGTCTTGTCTTTATTCCATAGTGTTTATTGTGTCCCATGTTATCAGATCTTTAGATCTTTCAGCTCTTTGTCACCTCTGTTGACCTGTGTTTAGTTAACCTTTGTTCCATCCATTCTGTGGTTAATCGTCGTTCCCTCCTTCCTTCCTCCGCCTGCAGCCTCTCCCACCACCTCCCTGCCACCGCGGCCGTAGCATGTCCGTTTGCGTCCCCTACTTTTCCTCCACCCCTCCTGCTCTGTCCTGCCTTCCCAACCGGCCCTCCACCCCTCCTCCGGTGCTCTCCGCCCCACACTCCCCCTGCCGGGGGTCGGACGACGGCGACACGTTTGCGGGCCGGCTCTCCAAGGCCCTGGAGAGTGTCCTGCCCCTGCATTCCACCCCGCCTCGCCCACGGCAACAACGCCGAGCCAGCCTCCCGGCGCTGTTTGCCAGCCCTGTATGTTAGAGCATCTCTGGCCACAGAGTGGTGTGAACCAGGGTGTAGTCTGGTGGAGCTGGGACCGGAGCTCAGTAGGGCTATCCAGGGTATCTGAAACATGGAGAAGGAGAGACGAAGGACATAATAGTAGAGACACTTATAGAGAGACATAACAAATAGAGAACAGAAGATTTCGATTATTGTGTATTCAGATTAATCTTTAATCCACTTTCAGATACCTGTGAGTGAACCCTGCTGTTCTTAGCTTCGGCCCTCTCGCCAGGCGCCCTGTGCTCGCATTAAATACAGACTGTCTGGCACTTCCCTTCCCTCCTAGTGAGACTGGTCAGACTGCTGCTACAGTACACTTCCCTTCCCTCCTAGTGAGACTGGTCAGACTGCTGCTACAGTACACTTCCCTTCCCTCCTAGTGAGACTGGTCAGACTGCTGCTACAGTACACTTCCCCTTACCCTCCTAGTGAGACTGGTCAGACTGCTGCTACAGTACACTTCCCTTCCCTCCTAGTGAGACTGGTCAGACTGCTGCTACAGTACACTTCCCTTCCCTCCTAGTGAGACTGGTCAGACTGCTGCTCCAGTACACTTCCCTTCCCTCCTAGTGAGACTGGTCAGACTGCTGCTACAGTACACTTCCCTTCCCTCCTAGTGAGACTGGTCAGACTGCTGCTACAGTACACTTCCCTTCCCTCCTAGTGAGACTGGTCAGACTGCTGCTACAGTACACTTCCCTTCCCTCCTAGTGAGACTGGTCAGACTGCTGCTACAGTACACTTCCCTTCCCTCCTAGTGAGACTGGTCAGACTGCTGCTACAGTACACTTCCCTTCCCTCCTAGTGAGACTGGTCAGACTGCTGCTACAGTACACTTCCCTTCCCTCCCTAGTGAGACTGGTCAGACTGCTGCTACAGTACACTTCCCTTCCCCTCCTAGTGAGACTGGTCAGACTGCTGCTACAGTACACTTCCCTTCCCTCCTAGTGAGACTGGTCAGACTGCTGCTACAGTACACTTCCCTTCCCTCCTAGTGAGACTGGTCAGACTGCTGCTACAGTACACTTCCCTTCCCTCCTAGTGAGACTGGTCAGACTGCTGCTACAGTACACTTCCCTTCCCTCCTAGTGAGACTGGTCAGACTGCTGCTACAGTACACTTCCCTTCCCTCCTAGTGAGACTGGTCAGACTGCTGCTACAGTACACTTCCCTTCCCTCCTAGTGAGACTGGTCAGACTGCTGCTACAGTACACTTCCCTTCCCTCCTAGTGAGACTGGTCAGACTGCTGCTCCAGTACACTTCCCTTCCCTCCTAGTGAGACTGGTCAGACTGCTGCTACAGTACACTTCCCTTCCCTCCTAGTGAGACTGGTCAGACTGCTGCTACAGTACACTTCCCTTCCCTCCTAGTGAGACTGGTCAGACTGCTGCTACAGTACACTTCCCTTCCCTCCTAGTGAGACTGGTCAGACTGCTGCTCCAGTACACTTCCCTTCCCTCCTAGTGAGACTGGTCAGACTGCTGCTACAGTACACTTCCCTTCCCTCCTAGTGAGACTGGTCAGACTGCTGCTACAGTACACTTCCCTTCCCTCCTAGTGAGACTGGTCAGACTGCTGCTACAGTACACTTCCCTTCCCTCCTAGTGAGACTGGTCAGACTGCTGCTACAGTACACTTCCCTTCCCTCCTAGTGAGACTGGTCAGACTGCTGCTACAGTACACTTCCCTTCCCTCCTAGTGAGACTGGTCAGACTGCTGCTACAGTACACTTCCCTTCCCTCCTAGTGAGACTGGTCAGACTGCTGCTACAGTACACTTCCCTTCCCTCCTAGTGAGACTGGTCAGACTGCTGCTACAGTACACTTCCCTTCCCTCCTAGTGAGACTGGTCAGACTGCTGCTACAGTACACTTCCCTTCCCTCCTAGTGAGACTGGTCAGACTGCTGCTACAGTACACTTCCCTTCCCTCCTAGTGAGACTGGTCAGACTGCTGCTACAGTACACTTCCCTTCCCTCCTAGTGAGACTGGTCAGACTGCTGCTACAGTACACTTCCCTTCCCTCCTAGTGAGACTGGTCAGACTGCTGCTACAGTACACTTCCCTTCCCTCCTAGTGAGACTGGTCAGACTGCTGCTACAGTACACTTCCCTTTCCTCCTAGTGAGACTGGTCAGACTGCTGCTACAGTACACTTCCCTTACCCTCCTAGTGAGACTGGTCAGACTGCTGCTACAGTACACTTCCCTTCCCTCCTAGTGAGACTGGTCAGACTGCTGCTACAGTACACTTCCCTTCCCTCCTAGTGAGACTGGTCAGACTGCTGCTACAGTACACTTCCCTTCCCTCCTAGTGAGACTGGTCAGACTGCTGCTCCAGTACACTTCCCTTCCCTCCTAGTGAGACTGGTCAGACTGCTGCTACAGTACACTTCCCTTCCCTCCTAGTGAGACTGGTCAGACTGCTGCTACAGTACACTTCCCTTCCCTCCTAGTGAGACTGGTCAGACTGCTGCTACAGTACACTTCCCTTCCCTCCTAGTGAGACTGGTCAGACTGCTGCTACAGTACACTTCCCTTCCCTCCTAGTGAGACTGGTCAGACTGCTGCTACAGTACACTTCCCTTCCCTCCTAGTGAGACTGGTCAGACTGCTGCTACAGTACACTTCCCTTCCCTCCTAGTGAGACTGGTCAGACTGCTGCTACAGTACACTTCCCTTACCCTCCTAGTGAGACTGGTCAGACTGCTGCTACAGTACACTTCCCTTACCCTCCTAGTGAGACTGGTCAGACTGCTGCTACAGTACACTTCCCTTCCCTCCTAGTGAGACTGGTCAGACTGCTGCTCCAGTACACTTCCCCAATACGAACAACAACTCAAACGCCACAGTTTTGTTTGTCATCTCAGCCCATTTACTGGAGTCACAAGGCACAATATGAGATGTGGACTAAACTAGATTGAACTATTGAGTAGAGTATATTCCCTCTGATCTATGTACAGTCATCTGTTTTATCCAGTCATCTTCATTAAGCAGCAGGTACAATTGAATTAGCATGAACATCATTCGCTGTCAGCTTCAAAGGTTTAAACCCCCCAAAATACACGTCATGTAATATAATGTAATCACTTACATTATCATCATGCTAGATAGTTCTGAATATAAAGTGCAGTTTATAATTCATAATTTCATTAAATTAGACTATTATTTTATCAGACACAGTAGCAGCAGTCTGTTGACCTTAAAGGAAGCCATCTTTGCCACATCTGCATTTAATTCCATACCTAAAAGCTATTATTCTGTCTCTGTCTGTACCCTCATCTTTTGGTTGTTTCTATGCTAGGTTCTTGACTTTCTTTATCCGTTGCATGGATTAATGCATTAGCAGTGCTATATATTTCTGATCTCTCTTGTTCTCTTTTGATATACCTCTTCACCCTCTTTTCTCTTTCTATCTCTCTGAATACTACAGTATATAACGGTGCTTCTCTCCCTCATGAAAGATGATGCATCTATCTATAATCTTATGTCACTTCAGCCGCAGTCTGTGACTCACCAGTACAGCAGTGGAGGAGGAGTCTCGGCCCCAGCAGGCCTTCCGGACCCCACGCCGCCTCTCTTTTTCCCCTCTATCCTGGAGCGCCCCATCTCTTTCTCACCACCGCCTGCCTGCCCTCCCTCCAAGGCCTACAACGCCCAGCGTCGCAAGAGCACGTCCATCTTGGAGGCCCATACACGCCACTTCCAGCCTGCCTACCCCCGCTACGCCAGCAGCCTGCACCCCTACCACCCGGGGATGGAGGGGCTGGGCGTGGGTGGAGGAGGAGTGGATGGGCGACTGGGAGTGGATCCCTCGTCCCTCTTCATGGTGCCTGGCTACGGTGATCCGAGGCTGAGGTCAGTAGGGGAGCCCATGCAGCAGCACCTCCAAGGTCAGTCCCTCCAGGACCCTCTGTACGGGTACAAGGACGTGAGGGCGGAGCAGCAGGAGGAGGTGGTGGAGGCTGTGCGGAGGCTGAGTCTGAACCAGGCAGCGTTGCTGGATCACTTCGAGGCCATGGCCTATAGTGGCTACCCCATGACTGCTCACCAGATCAACCAGATCAGCTTCCACCAGCAGATGCAGGCCGCGGCAGCTGCCAGCCTGGCCGGGTACGACCCTCCACAGCCGGCCTACGCCCAGACCTACCACCCCCACATGCAGAGTCACATGCGCCTCACCCACAGCCCCATCCCTCAGCTGGCCCCCATGAGCGCCTCGGGCTCCCAGGCCTCAGGTACTACCGACGGGTACCTGCTGCAGCACTCCGCCTCCTTCCCCCAGTCCGCTCCCCCAGTCATGGAGCCCCCGCAAGGCAGCGTGTTCGAGTTCCACGTCCAAAACACGGCTGCTGCAGCGGCCGCCGCAGGGGCCGACTCTGGCGTGCTGGCCTCGAGACTGTACCGGGTTCGCCGTGGCTCCATGGACCTCAACCTGGAGGAGCAGGGGGGACCAGGAGGACAGTCAGGGGGGTCTGGGACCTACAGCCGCCTGCAGCCAGTCACTGAGGAACGCTACAGCTACGTCAGCCCTGAGATGCCTCTACCTCCTGGGAGCCTGCTACTGCACCAGGGCCAGAAGGACTGCAGCCCGGAACCCTCCAGTGACTCCATGGCCTCCTCTGACTGTGGAGAGTTCCACTCTCCTCCGCCCCAGTTAGGGGCCGCCTCGGCCGCCCAGTCCATCCCACACACCTTCTACGGGGCGGAGGCCGGGGGGAGGGACGCCACCGCAGAAGGCCAGGGAGTGGGCCACCCCCCCAGCCAGCAGACCTTTCTGTTTGTGCCTCCCTCCGAGGCCCCTGGGCGCCAGTCCTCTCACGTCAACATACTACACACCACCTGGGCCCGACAGACGAACTTCCAACCCGACCTTTCGTACCACGAGTCTGCTCTGGCAATGCAGGGAAACTCTGGGCTGGTACTTAGACCAACCACTCTGTTATTCTATAGCAACCCTCAGCCGTCTACCCTCCACACCAACCCTGTCTTTATCACTTACCTGATTCATTTTGTTTTGTGGTTGTGGTTTTAACCCTTTCCAGCCATGACTGCCCACACTCAAGGGTCCTTTTTAGGAGGTACTACTCTTCAGGAAACACTTAGAAACCTGCTGTTTAAATCCCCTAGTTCAGTTGATGGTCTGTTCTCTTATCAACTAAGGAATGATTTGTATTGGTCTCTTTTGAGTAAGTAAGATTATGTATGTTCATATATGTTATTATATGGAAAAATGTGTGTTTGTATTGGTATACGGTGAGGTATAACTGCATATTGTACGTACGAATCCAAAGTCGAATTGGGCCTTATTTAATATTCAAAAACACAAATTTGTCAAGACACTGCTGAATGGGAATGGGGTCATTCTTGTTGTGAGTAATAATCACAAACTTGTTGCCACATGACTTTGAGGATTTGTATGATCAAACACACAGAAACATACAACAATAAACAGGGGGTTTAGACCGGTTTAACTGTTCACCTGAAGCTTAGATTATTTACATCATAACAAGCCTCTCATCATAGGTTTCTTTAATTTTCCCACTCTATTTTCAAATTGTTGTTTTATTTCATTTTAACAGTTGCTTTTGTACAATAGCTCTGTCTAATTGGCTGGAAATGGTTAAAACGGTATTTCTATCATTTATTATCTGTTGTGACATTGCCAAGGACACCAATCCCAGTAACAGTTCTAGTGGAGGTGTTGCAGCACATCCTGGGCCTTTATAATCAGCTGGTGACCAATAGGAAGACTTTACACTCAGGGGTCAGAGTTCATCCATTAACCCTTAGAATGCTGACATTATCAGTCATCCCACAGCCTCATCTTTTCCTCTGAGCAGCGCTCTTTTTTTTCTCACTTTTTATTTGTTTATTTTGCTATTTTATTTATTGCCGTTTTATTTTCATCTTTACTTCTTAATGCTTTCTGCTCCTAAAGCCTCTTGTTTTCAATGGTAATGTCCTGAGAACAGGGGATGGCAAGGTAGGTGGTCAGCCTGGTGCAAGGATACTTGTGTGAGCTCACTCTAGGGAGTGGTTGAGCTGAGCTTGGAACAAGTATACTTGCCTGCAGCCTTCTAAGGGTACTACTTAATGTTGATTCAGAAGCTAAATGCAGTCCTTACATGGAATTTAAAGGGTTTCAATCAACCAGCAACAACAACAAAAAAATCAGGTTTTATTTTAGTTTTTTCTAAACATATTTAAAGGACACAACCTGCTTCTTCCATGTGCTCCGTTGAGCAATAACATTCACAAAGTAATGAATCACCTAGGCGCCCTACCACATGCATGAAGCCTACTCACTCCCCCCCAACTGACACAACACTGTATTTTGTTACTTGTTATAGTTACCTGTGAATGTGAGTTGTACATGTATACACAAGGAGTCTTGGAGATTCTCTGGAGAGTCAGAGAGGGGATGCCTTGTGTATGTATGTATGTACTGTACAGTACAGTGAGCCAAAGCTCAGGCTAGAATACAGTACTGTACTGTACAGTGAGCCAAAGCTCAGGCTAGAATACAGTACTGTACTGTACAGTGAGCCAAAGCTCAGGTTAGAATACTGTACTGTACAGTGAGCCAAAGCTCAGGTTAGAATACAGTACTGTACTGTACAGTGATCCAAAGCTCAGTTTAGAATACAGTACTGTACTGTACAGTGAGCCAAAGCTCAGGTTAGAATACAGTACTGTACTGTACAGTGAGCCAAAGCTCAGGCTAGAATACAGTACTGTACTGTACAGTGAGCCAAAGCTCAGGCTAGAATACAGTACTGTACTGTACAGTGAGCCAAAGCTCAGGTTAGAATACAGTACTGTACTGTACAGTGAGCCAAAGCTCAGGCTAGAATACAGTACTGTACTGTACAGTGAGCCAAAGCTCAGGCTAGAATACAGTACTGTACTGTATGTCGGAAAGTCACAAATAGATCCTAATTCACCTTTTGTTTTCTCTCCTGTGTCCTCCATATCTCGCTCTCCCTCCATATTGTCTCTCCATCTCTTCACCTATTCTATCCTATTGAAGCAGGTGCAGCAGATCCCGACCCCCCAGCCCAACACTGGACACCCTCTGGCCCCCAACTCCCAGCCAGCCCCCATTGCCCCCCAACAGGTAAGGCCCCATTTCTCCTCAGGCTCCTATGAGGGCGTCCCAGTCCCTTACCAAAGGGGAACATTGAGACATTGCCAGCCACTTGCCAGTGTGGACAAGGGCCAACTTATCCTCCCTCTCCTGTGGTGTTTAGAGTACAGATGCATCGACATAGCAACCAAAATGGCAGCCAGACAGTGTTTTTGTTTTGATTGGTCTGTCTGTTTTTAATCTTGGTTGAAGTACAGTATTCTCTCCTGTGTGGTGTGGGAAGCTGTGGTGCCTCTCTCTCTTACACTGTGTTGTCTGTTGTCTCTTTTAGCATGGAGGTTACTACGTCACAGCGCTCCCTCCGCAGGTAGACAAACAACACATTCAACATGAAAATGAGCACCTCTCTCTCTCTAACACACACACACTCGCACGCGCACACACACACACACGCTCTATCTGCTTTATCTCTTGGAACATTGAAATAAGCACCTCTCTCTCTAACACACGCTCACACACACACACACACTCACACGCTTCATCTCTTGGATCTCTTGGCTTTGCCCTTCTCTCTCATGAACAAACAGAACTGTAACTGAAATGGCTTTGATGTATATTTGCCAATAGCAGGGGTGAAAGTACATGTAATGTCTTCCCGGTACGGGGACCTCCTATGTGGGCAGTTGCTTGTTTTTTTAAGGGCCTAATCATAGAATTACATATAGGATCCCTATTAATTTAATAGGATCTCTATGGGCCTAATAGTATTGATTTGTCTTTTAACTAAATGTATTAGCTTACCTTTTTAATGTGGCATAAACACAACCAGTCAGGATGTTTTCATCTGATTGTCAAACAGTTACTTGAAAAGGCTCATGTAGCCTCATTTACATATTTTCTGCTTATGATTTACCGACATTTGGTAGGCTATTTGTTAGTCAGCTTGTCTATAATTAGATACATGCAGCTTCTCTTCTGTCATTACTTGATGCTCGTCTAAAATACAAAAAAAAAAAGCCTTGCTCACCAGAGTAATGCAATAAATCGATAGAATGATCAATGCATCATCAACAATCTACAGTAGTTACATTTACATTTTACATAGTTGACATCGGTAAAGTTGTATCTTTCATTTCTGCTTCTCTCACGCAGCGAGGACGTTTAGGGACCAGGGAGATTTCCAAATTACATCAGTTTGACCGGTTTTAAAGAAATGTAAAAGCTGCGAAAAAGATCCAACATGTTTCTGATAGTATTTCAGTTAATCTTGGATATATATTTTATGTGGTTGAAAATGAAATACTATCAGCTTTTATGGCGCTGAAAGAAATTGCACATTTTGGCTACACAACAGGTCCCTAAGCGTGCCTTCTCATTCTCTCAAGATGCTGAAAGAAAGAAATCATTTTTCTTCACTCCTCTTCCCGAGACAAAATTAACATTTGGTCTGAAATTTTACTGCGAGGAACATTTTAATTGTACATTATGTCCATACTTTAGTTACTATTCTAACTATTAGGCTATTCCACTCTAAAATAATTCCGGCATCCATACGGTGCCGTTTGATAAAAGCAAAGAGACTTCACTTATAAAACACCAAAAAGTTTTACGAGTGACATTCGGTGATTGTCGTCATTCAGCCTACAAAGTCTTGTAACCTGAATTGATGCTTACACTAATATCCGCGACGCGTCATGGTCTCGGCCGCACATCTCTGCCTTGGCAAAATGTTGAACCACTCCGCGTTTTGGAGTCTATTCGCTCATTTTTCATACGACCGACATGCAGTAATGATAAATAATGTGCTAGCCTACAGTTGTCTTGGAATCTATTGTGATAGGCTCACGTTTTACCGGTACAGCGTACCCCCACTTTCTTTTGCCGGTACTCTGTACTGGAACATTCCGGCTAACCTTCACCCTGGCCTATAGAATATGTTAATAAGATGAGCCATAGGTGTTAACCCTGTGCAGTATGTGTGTCATCCCTTTTCATCAAGTCACAAGGTAAGTTGGCCGAATGCCAGAGAAATGTTTTTGCATTCGATGCGAACGTTTACCCCCAAGGCAAACTGTAGCATAAAATTGTAGCATAACTAGATTTGATTGATTGGGTTCAACTGTATAATTACTGTAAGATAAAGGGGGAGTATTTTTTGCTATGAAGATCTACAGATGTGTCAGGAATGCAATATGGTCTTAGAGACAGTTCAGTCAAAGTTTGCAGACATTTTTTTAAAAGAATTATTGTGCTTATCTTTTCCATTCGTGGGATTGAGGCTGGTGTGGGGCATAGACCCATCTCAACATTAGACTTTAGAGGTCAAAAACATCTGACAAACTGTAGTGAACTGTCCCTTTAACCTTGCTGTGTACTCCTAGTCATGAGTTGACTGACTGTGTGTCTCTCTGTCTCTGTCTCTCTCTCTCTGTCTCTCTGTCTCTGTCTCTCTCTCTCTCTCTCTCCTCCAGGCCTCTCTCCCCCCCACCTCCCAGCCCATGGTCTCTCTGCCCCAGCAGCAGGCGGGCAGCACCATGGTACAGAGCCCCTCTCAGACCCAGCTACCCCCTGGACCCCAGGCCACACAGGTAAGGGACCAACACAGGCTGTATACAGGCTGTATACACACAGTTCGCACACACTGTACACACGCGCGCACACACACAGAGTGCACATGCTAACACTGGCCCTTAACCACATGCTATGCACACACATATCACACACACACACACCTTAATAAAGTTAGAGTGAGGGCCCCCAAAACCAAACAGGTAACAGATTAATGCATTCATATTCTGTCAGATACTGTATGCATTCATACAGACACATTTTACACAAGCCCGCATATAGCACAGCCCCCTGAGCCAGTGTGTTAACCTAAACCCATGGATGGGTCAACTGAAGGCCTGCCAGCCAAGTCAGTAACACAAACCCAAGCCTCCATCAATTATACAGCAATCGATGGAAAACCTTCAGGGGCCATTGGTTACATGATTAGGAGTTTAGTTTTCTCAGTCATAGGCATATGAAAATAGATATTAGTTATAGTGATGTTTTACTGCGTTAGGGGTACAAACATGAACTTCCATCGCCTTCAAAGTTCAACAACTTTGCCAAAATAAACCAAACACTCACAAAAGCCAATGTCAAAATAAAGGACTACAAAGTCTTTGACTAACTCATGTCCATTGTGGTAAGTACTGCTGCACAACCATCTATTTTAAATAATACTTATATTCTCTTTCTATGGAGTATCATCTGTTTCCGTTTCTTGTTAACACTTTTTAACATTCACATTTCTTACTTCAGTTTTCCATCCTTGCTTTCTTTCTGTTTTTATTCCATTCCATTGACTTGCTCACTCTTTCATCCACTCACAACACTTCCATGACATGCTGCTTGATCCTGCCTGCCTGCCCTGGCCTACCTGCCTGCCCTGGCCTACCTACCTGCCTGCCTCCCCTGGCCTGCCTCCCCTGGCCTGCCTCCCCTGGCCTGCCTCCCCTGGCCTGCCTCCCCTGGCCTGCCTCCCCTGGCCTGCCTCCCTGGCCTGCCTCCCCTGGCCTGCCTCCCCTGGCCTGCCTCCCCTGGCCTGCCTCCCCTGGCCTGCCTCCCCTGGCCTGCCTGCCTGCCTGGTCTGCCTGCCTGTCTGCCTGGTCTGTCTGTATGCATGGTTGGTGGTCTTCAGCTGTGTGCTAGTGAGCTGGGCACCTCTTTTATGTCCCCTTCGCCCAGCGTAGAACACCTTTACTATCTCTATCAGGCACACCAACTAGCTCTGGTCCAGGTACACTCACTGTACTGTTATTATAGCTAGCTCTGGTCCAGGTACACTCACTGGACTGTTATTATAGCTAGCTCTGGTCCAGTTACACTCACTGGACTGTTATTATAGCTAGCTCTGGTCCAGGTACTCTCACTGTACTGTTATTATAGCTAGCTCTGGTCCAGGTACACTCACTGGACTGTTATTATAGCTAGCTCTGGTCCAGGTACACTCACTGTACTGTTATTATAGCTAGCTCTGGTCCAGGTACACTCACTGTACTGTTATTATAGCTAGCTCTGGTCCAGGTACACTCACTGTACTGTTATTATAGCTAGCTCTGGTCCAGGTACACTCACTGTACTGTTATTATAGCTAGCTCTGGTCCAGGTCCACTCACTGTACTGTTATTATAGCTAGCTCTGGTCCAGGTCCACTCACTGTACTGTTATTATAGCTAGCTCTGGTCCAGGTACACTCACTGTACTGTTATTATAGCTAGCTCTGGTCCAGGTACACTCACTGTGCTGTTATTATCGCTAGCTCTGGTCCAGGTACACTCACTGTACTGTTATTATAGCTAGCTCTGGTCCAGGTACACTCACTGTACTGTTATTATAGCTAGCTCTGGTCCAGGTACACTCACTGTACTGTTATTATAGCTAGCTCTGGTCCAGGTACACTCACTGTGCTGTTATTATCGCTAGCTCTGGTCCAGGTACACTCACTGGGCTGTTATTATAGCTAGCTCTGGTCCAGGTCCACTCACTGTGCTGTTATTATAGCTAGCTCTGGTCCAGGTCCACTCACTGTGCTGTTATTATAGCTAGCTCTGGTCCAGGTACACTCACTGTACTGTGTTATAGCTCTGGTCCAGGTACACTCACTGTACTGTTATTATAGCTAGCTCTGGTCCAGGTACACTCACTGTGCTGTTATTATAGCTAGCTCTGGTCCAGGTACACTCACTGGACTGTTATTATAGCTAGCTCTGGTCCAGGTCCACTCACTGTGCTGTTATTATAGCTAGCTCTGGTCCAGGTCCACTCACTGTGCTGTTATTATAGCTAGCTCTGGTCCAGGTCCACTCACTGTGCTGTTATTATAGCTAGCTCTGGTCCAGGTACACTCACTGTGCTGTTATTATAGCTAGCTCTGGTCCAGGTCCACTCACTGTGCTGTTATTATAGCTAGCTCTGGTCCAGGTACTCTCACTGTACTATTATAGCTAGCTCTGGTCCAGGTACACTCACTGTGCTGTTATTATAGCTAGCTCTGGTCCAGGTCCACTCACTGGACTGTGTTATAGCGCTGGTCCCCACTAGGGTGGTAGAATGTGTTTGTGTGTGCGACTGTACGTGTGTCCATTTCCAGTAGTATCAGCTGTCCTCACTTAGTACCTCTTGTGTTGTTGTTGTTTGGACCCCATTAGAAAAGTATGTGTCCTTCAGTGTCCTCTGTGTGTGTGTTTGTCGATAAATGTGAATTGAGGTCTCATGGACGACAATGGCTGTTCCATTAGAGTCCATGTTAGTGACCAACAGTATGGCGTCTCGTGTCACAGCAGGCGTGTTGTGCCACTGTGTGGAGAGAGCCTCATAAGGTGTCCTGTCCACACCTTAGCACTGCTTTGTTCTCACAGTGCAGTTTAAATGTTGGTTTGTTGACTTTTTTATTTTTTCTGTGTCGTGCCATTTGTGAAACACATCGTGTTTGGTCGCATGTTGTTGTGGTGCGTGCCTTGGTTTTGACTTTGTTTGTTTAGTAGTGTATGCACAGTCTTCAATTCTGTCACGCCCACCATACATACTCTTATCCCCTTGAGTTTTGTTCCTTTAGTCACCCTTTAGTCAACCACCAACATAATATCCATCCCATAGAAGTAGACTTACTATTTCTATGATCCATAATCCGCCCACTCGAACCTAGTTCCCATGACACTTCGTTACCCCAGCCAGTCCTAACCTGACCTGACCCGCCCCTTGCTCTCCTCCTCCCGCCCCCAGCCCTGCAGTATGGCACCACCTCCTACTCCTCCCTCCTCAGTGGGGCTTGTCTCTGTGGCACAGATGGCCTTCAATCAGCCCTCGGTCCCGGTTACTGCAGCTGCAGCCCAAGGGGCGGTCTCACCCCTGCAGCTGACCCCTGGGGGAGTCCTGGTGCCCCCACAGACCCCCCTAGCGGCTGCAGCCTTGCCTCTGCCTCCTGGGGCTCATCCTCTACCTGGTTCTATATCTGCACCCACTCTGGTGACTCAACCCCCGCCGGCGCCGCCTGCCTCCCCTCTGCCGCCCCAAATGATGCCTACTCAGCCGCTGGTCGTTGTTGTACCCATCATCAGCGTAGCCAGCGCCTCCCCAGAGCCGCCAGGAGATGCCCAGCCCCAGGTACCTGTGGTCAGCCAAACCCCCTTCGTCATGTCCCCCCTGCCTGGTCGTATAGATGGATGGATGATGGAGAGTAGTTCTTTGACCATAGCTGGTTTGCCGTGTTTCGTTGATGTATGTTTTGGTATTTAAATTAGTCCTGAGTTGGTTGTGTGAAGTTGTGGATGTGTATAGTCATATATTTTATGGTTACAAGTAGCTAGATGTGGATGAAACATTCTGGACATGGGCCGACTCATATTTCTACTCTCACATGCTTTTTAACGGTTTCTTTAGACCAAGTCTCATATTCTGCCTCTCGTTTAACCTCAATACCTTCTGAAACCCTTCATCTCCGAAGACCACAGTACTTTTGCACTGTCTTTATTGTAAGAAGTTTCACACGGTTCTCTGACCCTTTGTTCTCCCGTGTGTTCCAGCCCTCTCAGACTGCTCCTCAACCTTCGTCATTGGAACAGTCACAGTTACAACCACCACCAGTGCCCTCATCCATGGAGAGGTAAGATACATGTTTAATACATGTTTAACTGATGGTAAAGATATACAAATCGAGATTTATAAGAGATGGGAAAGATATACCGGTACCGGAGTGCCAAGTCTAGGTCCAAAAGACTTCTTAACAGCTTCTACCCCCAAGCCATAAGACTCCTGAACAGCTAATCATGGCTACCCAGACTATTTGCATTGTCCCCCCTCCCTCCCCCTCTTTTACGCTGCTGCTACTCTCTGTTTATTATCTATGCATAGTCACTTTAATAACTCTACCCACATGTACATATTACCTCAATTACCTTGACTAACCGGTGCCCCCGCACATTGTCTCTGTACTGGTACCCCCTGTATATAGCCATTTGTTATTTTATTTTTTCTGCTGCTCTTTAATTATTTGTTATTTTTTACTTATCCATTTTTTACTGAATACTTATTTTTCTTAAAACTGCATTGTTGGTTAAGGGCTTGTAAGTAAGCATTTCACTGTAAGACCTGTTGTATTTGGCACATTTGATTTGATTTATTATATTAAGTGGAGAATGTAAAAATAATGAATTCCAAATCAATTAAGTTTCAAAGATTAAATGTTTTTACAATTCCAATTCAAAAAGTCGGGAGGGGGAGAGGGAGAGAACCACAACACAATTAGACCCAACCAAATCATGACAAAAGACAATTACTTCACACATTGGAAATAATTAACAAAAAAACAGCGCAAACTAGAATGCTATTTGGCCCTAAACAGAGAGTACACAGTGGCAGAATACCTGACCACTGTGACTGACCCAAACTTAAGGAAAGCTTTCACTATGTACAGACTCAGTGAGCCTTGCTATTGAGAAAGGCCGATTTGATGATTAGAGTCATGGTTTTGGTTCTGCCTTTGGTCTGTCTCATTTGGTTTTATTAGAGGCTTGGTGCCTCGCTCTCATTCTTCAGATTATGTGTGTGTGTCTCCCTCAGCGGTCACTCCGACGTGGCGTCCGGTCTGAGCGACGGAAATGATGGAGGCAGACAGGAGGGGCGCTCGATCAAGCGACACCAGCGGCGCTCCGTACGGAGTCGCTCTCGCACCGACAAGATTGGCAAAGCAAAGTTGAATGTACTAAATGTAAGAGTCAGCCCAGGGGAAATGACCAAACCAATATATACTACATGAAACACCATTTTTCATTAGTGTGTTTAGCACCTGGAATAAGCATGTTATTTTTTTATATATCATAGCTTTGATTTACATAACCTTTCAATTGCCCTAGCCGTTGCATGGTGCTCAGTGCTCTTGTCTCCAACCAGCTGAGATAGTTTTTCATTCAGTTCAATAAGTTTTATTTTCTTGGAAGGTGTTCTCCAATAGGAGCATACAGCATCTGATTAATGTCTGTCTCTGGTGTGTAACTCCCTGTACTGATACCTACCTACTTGAGTTACCTCGCACAGCATCATTTAGGCCCTACTGATTAGACAGACAGACACAGAGCCATTCAAACAGGCCGTGTGATTTCTGTCGATAAATCTGAAGAGCTGCTCTCTTTCATCCTTTCATCTCATCCCCCTCTTATTCTCACCTCTGTTCCTTCCTTTCTTTGTTCCAGATATCCAACATGGGCGACAGGGTAGCTGAGTGCCAGTTGGAAACGCACAACAGAAAGATGGTGACTTTTAAGTTCGATCTGGACGGAGATAACCCAGAGGAAATAGCACAGATTATGGTAACTACAGAAAAGATTACGAGCACACTCCCTCCCTCCTCTATTCTCTCTCTCTCTCTCTCTCTCTCCTCTCTCTCTCTCTCTCTCTCTCTCTCTCTGTCTCTCTCTCTCTCTCTGTCTCTCTCTCCCCCCTCTATCTCTCTCTCATTATTGAGCCATCTCCCCCATCTGATTGCAGTAGCCCAGAATCCCAACAGTGTTGTGATGTTCCCTGATGATATTTGTCCCAGGCATGTAGCTACTTGTCAAAATGTCATAGAGAATAATGAAAGGCCTTATTTCATCAGACTTTCCAGGTGTTTTTACTTTGATTCATCCATTTTAGAAATGATGAATCAATCCAACCATCAGTGATTTACTCTACTGTTGCAATCTTTTTGAGAGGCAAGCATTGTGATGCTGAGGAGAATGAGGACTGCGATTGAGAGGGCTGTTATGGGTAACTGAGTTATTTTCTGGTGTGTGACTACAGGTCACGAGTGTGTTTATACTGGAGAGTGAGAGGGAGTCGTTCATCGAGCAGGTCCGTGAGGTCATCGAGATGGCTGACGAGAAGGGTCTGGAGAAAGATGGAAACATCCAGGTAGAGGGCCGTCTCCATTCATTTTTCCTCATGTTGTTGCTGCGAAGGACCATCATTCTTAAGCCAATGTACCTGTTAAAGAAAGGTTCAATAACTTCATCATGGATCGTTGAAATTGGTCGTTTTACTGTATTAGACTCTGACTCCATCTTGTGTCACAGATTGTTTCCCAGATAGTTAGTGACCTCCAGCAGCAACAGATCCCTGCTATATCTGAACCGTTGCCAGGTAAAACAACCAACAAAATGTCCACACAGGGAATTGGTACCCTACCAAAAAAATGACATGTTTTGCATGAGATTTTTCCATCTGCAGGCCAATTTGTTGTACCATGAATCGTATAACCACACAAGAACTTTACCTCACTGAGAAACATAAACGTAATGAATTCAATAGAGGCGCCCATTTTGTATTAACCCTATGTGTGACCCTACCATCTCAGCATCTCTCTTTTCTCTCTCGCTTTCTCCAGGTATCCCTTCCAGTGCAGCCCAGGTGGTCCACTCTGCAGGCAGGAGGTTTATAGTCAGCCCCGTGCCTGAGGCCAGACTCAGGGATCAGTTCTTTGCTGAGGCTGCTGGCTCTGCACTACTGAGACAAGATTCACAGTCCTCTAACAGTGAGTTTAGCGTGCTCACACACACGCACAGTGGCAGCCTACCAATAAATTATCTTATTAGTCCACAAGATAATGCATTCAGCCATGTTGATGTTTCTGAAAACCGGGATCATCTGACTGATGTAAAATGTTGTGGTATTGTAAAGTTAATATTAAAAACATCACATGTTTACGAATGTCTCGTTGCTATATAATAGTTGTTTCGTTACAGTGTCC